>NC_046375.1:28840160-28909990 GCF_011125445.2 Fundulus heteroclitus
TCTTAATGTAAATTGACAAAAGCCAACCAAAGGTAGTATATTAATGAAAAATAGAAACATATGTAACAAATTGCTACATAATTGCAAAGTGGAATGTTTGTTCCACAACCCTGGCCTCTATGTAAGAGTAGGAAGATTAAAGGCATTGTTGAAAGAAAGCCATAAGAAATCATGTAGGCAGTTTGCATGCTGGAGAAACAGCAAACATGTGGAACAAGGTGCCCTGGTCCAATTAAAACAAAACCTGTTGGCCTGCAGGGAATACAACATGTGTGGAGGAAACAATGCCTCTAAACACACAATCACCCTGTGAGGCATGGTGTAGGCAGCATCATGCTGTGGGGATTCTTTTTTTTTTCAGCAGCTACAGGTAATTTATTAGAAGATGGATGGAATTAATACAGTGTAATCCTAGAAGGAAGTGTGCGTTATTGCAGGACATAGTCTGCTTGAGTCCTTGGGAAAACGCAAGAAAACTTATAAGAGCGTTCAAGAGCTTTACTGACCTTTCTATGTTGCCTTCAAATATCTGTGTCGTACTGTTAGCTTAGTACATTTCAGCGTAATTTTGAAAACTTTCAGCATAATGGCCTCTTATACTGGTGTGAGTTGCTAGCTTGTTATGCTAATTTACCACATTCAGCCTCCCAGGTATGTTCCATGTTATTCAGCCTGTTGAGGATGCAATTTTGCAATTGAATAATTTGCCTTACCAGAATAAGTGTCAGTTTTTAGTCTTGGATTTAGTAAAATTAATTTCTAAATAGATATGACTTATAGTCCGGTGTGACTTATATAAGCAAAATGTTATTTTCTAAACCCATAAATCTGAAACTCCAACGTTGACTGATGCTGGTGGTTACATCCATGTTTGAGATGGTTGGGAAAAACCTTCCTGGTCCCTCTAACTGTGTTTGGCAACATTGTGAACCCACAGTATGGTACATTTCCATCATGGTTCTGATAGGATTGCGCACAACTTGTTCTATGGGTGGAGCTTTACAGTGAGAGACAACTGAGCAGCTGGTAACTATGGTACAAAATGTATAGAGTTTACTGTTTACTCAGGTTTATACTGGGAACTACAAATTAAAAGTCTACAGGTTTGGCAGGCTAACTGGCCCAGAGTCCCTATGGGACGAAAGACATCATTGCTTTCAAAGCGTAACATACCAGTAATCTGAAGTCCACATGCTTCTCCCATTCAAAACGGACAGTTTAAAGGAAACAAACATGGTCAAATAAAGGTCATTTGGAAAATGACAGGTATTGTGCAGCAGGGTTTCAGCTGACACTATGAAACTCCCTCCTATTGTGTCTATTGCACCAAAAGTTCATATTTATAACAACCTACAACCCCCCTCGCAAGCATTCCCTTGGTCCACCGTGTCTCTGGGATGCGCAGCAGAATTGAGCCAGCTGCCAACTCACTATGGAGGCGGCGTTAGTGGTGAGAAAGGTGTTCGAGGCCAAACCCAAAGTCTTAAACAGCTCCAGTGCTACTTTGTGTGTGTTTTTGTGGAAGAAGTGTTTACCTAATTACGCAGGGCTCAAAATAATTATGGTGCACAAAGACAAAAATGGAAAGCAGCTGGCAAAGAAATCTAAGTTTTGTTTCATTTTTTTATTAATTACAAACACTGTAAAGTGATTAAATTAAATTTCTGGTTGAAGGGTGTAGTCCCAGTAGGCCATGAATGAACAGGTATCACGTCAACTGTCTGCCTTCTTATGGTGAACACATCAGGCTCTTCGGAAAATCGTATACCCGTACTTTGAGGTCAAAGAAAAATCTCCGCTCAGAAAAAAATACTATCTGATGGAGTTGAAACGAAAGCATTTGAATCAGAGCAGAGGAAGCAAAATGTTTTCATTCTAGAACCTAGAAAATTAGATGAATCAAGACATTGAGGTCACATTTGGCTCCTTTCATTTGATTCAAAGGCAGGTATGGTGCTTGAACTCTTTGGCACTGTATTTCATGACAAATGTAAATTCTAAAGTATTTTAATGGACTTTTTGCAATAGACAAAGACAAAGTAATGCACAATATTTGCATACCTGCAAACTTACCAAGGCAACACTGTTCACCCAAACTGACAGTTCAGCCAAGGAGAGCATACTTGGCTGCTTGGACGCAGTGACCAGGCTGCAGACACAGCACCCCCGTGCTCTCCTGCTCATCACCGGAGATTTCAATCGAGCCTCCCTTCGTTCCACGCTCACCCAGTACGTCTATGCTAATGTCAAGGACGCCTACACCTCCGCCCCCCTCCCTCTACTCGGACGCTTGGATCACAACCTTGTCTAGCAGCTCCCCCCATTATATACTCACTGGCTACATGACCTTTTGTGTGGAGAGCATTGTGCCTACACGACGGCTACGGTGCATCCAAACAACCCCCCCTGGGTGACCCCTGAACTGAAAGTCCTCCTGAACCAGAAGAAGAGGGCTTTCAATTCAGAGGATAAAGAGGAGCAGCGTAGAGTTCAGCTGGAAATCTAATGGAGGATCAGGGCAGCAAAGAAGGACTATGGGAGGAAGATGGAGGAGCAGCTGGCACAAAACAACATCAGGGAAGTGTGGAGAGGTCTCAAGAACATCTCTGGCTTTGGGCATGGGACCAGCAGGGCTGCAGACGGTGACACCAAGTTTGCAGATGAGTTACACCGGTTCTTCACCAGGTTTGCCTCCCCTCACACTGGCCCCCTCCCTGCCCTCAACTCTCCACATGTCTCCAACCCCCCAGAGACCTTTAAGGTGTCTGGGGTGTCTGATGAGGCTTAAACAGAGGAAAGCCTCAGGACCAGACGGCATCCCTCCAAGGCTGCTAAGGACCTGTGCAGATGAGCTCTGTCAGGCCCTCAGCTACATCTACAACCTGATCTTCAGCCTGGGGGTGGTGCCCACCCTGTGGAAGACCTTCTGTGTGCTACTGGTTCCCAAAACGCTGCACACCAAGGAATTGGCCCACTTCAGACCAGTAACCCTGACCTCCCACCTGATGAAGACCGTGGAGCACCTCATCCTTGCACACCTACGCACCGTGGTGAGCCCCACCCTGGACACGCTGCAGTTTGCCTACCGGCTCAACATCGGAGTGGAGGACGCCATCATCTAGTTTTTGGAGTTTCGGGCGCTCACCCACCTGGAGACCACCGGGAGCGCTGTGAGAATCATGTTCTTTGATTTCTCCACCACTTTCAACTAGTGTTGCACCGATAGCAATACCAGTATGGGACGGGGCCCCGATCCAGCACTAAAATGGTGGCATCGGTATTGGCGAGTACCACCAAATAGGGCACGATACCATTTTGATGTTTGTATGTCACTTGAACGCAGCCTTCTCTCTCCCGACTAGCATTATACATGTTATATAAGTTCATGAAAATTGCACTATTTTGGCATTTGAGAGCCAAAACTTAGGGTATAAATAAGATTATTCAATTATCAGTCATTTTACTGTCTTACTGTTGCACTACTATTATACGTGTTATAATTTCACAAATGTTGCACTATTTTGGCCTTTGAGAGCTAAAAGTTTATTCAACTATTGTCACCCATTCCAGGTAGGCAATAAAAAGTTATACTACCCTAAGTAGTAAGCAGTTCTTCATATACACACACACACACACATCAATTTCAAACTGATGGTATTGGTATGGTATTGGTATCGGCCAATACTGCACAGCCAGGTATCGGGTATCGGTATCGGGGCCAAAAAATGGCATCAGTGCAACACTACTTTCACCACCATCAAACCGGTGCTGCTGAGGGGGAAGCTGGAGGACGCTGGGGTGGAAATACATCTTGCTGACTGGACCATCGACTACCTCACTGACCCCCCTCAGCACGTGTGGCTGCACGGCTGTCAGTCAGAGGTGGCAGTCTGCAGCACCGAGGCCCCCCAGGTCACCGTTCTGTCTCCGTTTCTTTTCACCCTCTACACCTCAGACTTCACCTACAACACGGACAGCTGCCATCTTCAGAAGTTTGCCAATGACTCGGCCATTGTGGGCTGTGAGTCTGAGGGGAACACGCTGGAGTACCATTCGGTCATCATGGACTTTGTGGACTGGTGTGAGAAGAACCACCTGTGTCTAAACACCAGTAAGACCAAGGAGATGGTGATCGCCTTCAGGAGAAGACCCCCACCTCACTTCCCAGTGAACATCCAGGGGCAGGACATAGAAACTGTGGATGTGGAGAATTTTAAACACCTGGGTGTTCACGTCAATAATAAACTGGACTGGACTCATAACACTGACGTCCTGTACAACAAGGGCCAGAGCCGCCTCCACCTCCTGAGGAGGCTGAGATCCTTTGGAGTGAGTGGGCCCCTGCTTAAAAACTTTCTATGACTCTGTGGTGGCTTCAGCCCTCCTCTACGCTGTCGTCTGCTGGGCCCCAGGCAGGGCAGAGCGGGACAGAAAGCGGCTGAATAAGCTGGTGAGAAGGTCTACTTCTGTCCTGGGCTGCACTCTGGACTTTGCTGGAGGAAGTGACCGAGAGGAGGGAGTTGTCCAAGCTTACATCCATCATGGACAACACCTTTCACCCCCTGCACCAGACTGTAGAGGAGCTGAGCAGCTCCTTTAGTGACAGACATATACATCCTGTGTGTAAAAATGAGCGCTACCGCAGGTCATTCATCCCTGTTACCATCCGACTTTACAATGCCACTGCACTATAACCTGGTGTAATAACACTGCAATAATTGTGCAATAACTACTGTGCAATAACTATTTAATACCCTGTGCAATAACCTGTGCAATAATCCTGTACAATAAGAAACTTCACTTATTTCAGTTATCCCACTTATTTTATTATTTCTTATTTATTTAACAAACCAAAAACAACACTGTTGTCTTTTACCTGTTACCACTATAATGTATGACCTTAAATCCATATGAATATAAGTCATTATAATATATCTGTATATACTCCATGCACCGTTTCCTCCTGTGCACCTTCTGTTGATTATAAGAGCTAATGTGACATGTGAATTTCTCCCTTGTGAGAGCAATAAAGTTTTTATCTCATCTTATCTTATCTTTTCTGTTCTTATACATTCCACAATCAGGCAAGACGCTTATGAATGCCAAGAGCCACAGCTCAGGTGAAATAATTGGCTGAAACTATTAGCAATTAGCTCTGAACTCAACAAATCTGGCTTTTACAGTCTAGCCTACATACAGAACACCGACTTTGACGAGAAACTAACATTTTCACATTGCAATGGAAACACTATGGTCAGTGGCAGCATCATGCTGTGGACAAGCTTTCCTTCAGCAGGGACAAGAAAGCTGATTACTGCTGGTTGGAAAACGAATAAAGCTAAATACAAAAGAGCTTCACCTTCCTGCAGAATGACTTTGAACATCCAGCCAGAGCTACGATGGAAAGGTTTAGATCAAAGCATATTCAGAGTTTTGAATAGCCCAGTCAACTGATAATTTGTGGCTAACTTGAAAATTGTGTTTCACATATGCTTTCCATCCAATCTATCTGGGCTTGAATTGTTTTGCAATGAAGAATTGGCAAAAATGTCCATCTCCAGATGTGTGTGTGTGTGTGTGTGTGTGTGTGTGTGTGTGTGAGAGAGTTGGGTGACAGCTTCACAATAATGGAACTGAAAGACTGCAAAAGAACATGGAAAGCCTAAGGCTTTGAAATGCTGGATGGTTGTTTTCTCCCTGTTGCCCTGGGTCGAGACAAACACATGAGCTCCTATCTGTTCCTAATTGCACTGGCAATCAGCTGCACAAGAGTCCTGGTGGTTTCTGTCCTAAATATACTAGAATCTGGGCGGATTTCTTCTTGCTGCACACGTTTGTTGTTTTTGTCAGTTACGATTTTATTTTAGGTGCTGGGCTGGGAAGAGTCTCCTTGAACCATTCTTAGCACAGTGGGAATAAGTCATGAATAGTTTTTCATTTCACTTGCTGTGTAAATATCTGGTTTGATTTGGACCGCAGCCGATGAGTAGATAGTGTAAATGGATGTAAAATTTGCTTTTAGTGAAAGCTATTACAGCCATTAGGGAGGGTTAAATTGGATGTACCCTTTGAAAAAGTGCAGCGTAGGGCGACTGCGTCTTAGGAAAGCGAACATCTGGATTTAAACATACTGTTTCAGATGTCTATCTATTTCAGTAGCATTTTTTTTATGTTTAAAACATTCTGTTTCTGTTTGGTCTGAACCTGCAATCAGAGCAAGGGATTTTGAGTAATCCTCAGAGCAATGTGTTGGATTCTCTCCTTCCACTCCGCTAGGGGGCCTTACAATTTGTTAATTATATTTATTTGGGAGTATGCCCTTTCCACCTTTCAACTATTAAAATCAACCAAAAATCTAACAAATACCATCAGATTACTTGTCACTTACATTTTGATATTACATCTTAGAGTGAATGTTTGCCTCTTCAGTGTTGCCCTGTGATGAACTGACTAACTGTCCTGGGCCTACCCTGTCAATTGAAAGACAGAAATATATTTCTACAGTTCTGTTTTTTTTATTTGTTTTTACTGAAAAATGGGACTGTGTTGGTGCTGTGACATGTGCATTGGTTTTCAGGGTAATCCACCAAATCCAAAATAAGACTGCACTTCCATCGCAAACATGCCATTAGGCTGCAAAAATACCAAAATGCTTTCATCAAATCCAGCGTGTCTGACCACTTCACCTCAGCATCCTCTGCTAAATGAACCTCTGACGCTGTGTAGCTCAGAGCTCCATGGATGCAAATGTCTGGCTGCTTTCTGTGGGAGCAGAATGTACACCGCTGCTTGACTGTTGTCTGAAACTTTCATGTCCAACACTTATTTTTCACTAAGACCTTGAATTAAAATTTTCAAGCTTTTCTACTTACCAGATTACCAATAAAGCAGATTGGTAATCTGAGCAAGACATTTTAAATGGCAACTATATTATTTTGTTTTGTGATCCAGACTTGAGTAGTTGCTGTTTTGTCTATACATCACATATCCACAGTCTGCTATGAAGGCCTCATCAAGCAGTGAACGGGCATTTAGTCTCTTGTGTGTTGACATAGCAACTGTGTCCATGTTTTTATGGCTTCATAAAGGTTTAAAATAGACACTGAAGTCATCCGTTCCACAAGCCATTGGTCTAAATTAGTCTCCAAAGTGGCAAGTTGAGTTAATTTGATGCCTTTGTTTGCAGTTTAAATGCAGCCACAGCACAGCCTTTGAAATACAATATTGCTGTGTTACCGTCGCCTTTTTTGTGTAGATTGCTCCCATACTTTGCCACTCCACAACTATCAAAATCTATGTGATAGGATGAGTTTGAGTTGGATACGTAAGCTGGTCTATGCGTTGCATTCAGTGTGTATTCATACTCCTTAAACCCTTCGTGTCATGATACAGCCGAACACTTCAATGCTTTTTTATTTTATTTTATGTGAACAGAACAACGTGGAGAAGTACGTCATTGTAAACTGGAGCAAAAAGAATAGATGGTTTTCCACATTTTAACAAATGTAAATCTGAAAAGTGTGAATTGTATTTAGCCCATCTAAATCAGTAGTTTAAAATCAAATGCTAAAGAAAGCAGCTCAAGCTCAGTCAGATTGGATGGAGAATTTTTGTGAATCTCAGTGGTCCTCTGTAACCTCTAACTGGTTTTCTTCTACGATTGTCCTGTGTTTCCTGTGCTTCACTACTTGACTTATGTCAAATTACACACAGGAGCTTTTATACCCTTGCAAAAAGGGCCAGAATAGCGGAGTGCTTGACCAATTGCTGTCCTTTTGACAGATTCTTCCATCGGAGCTCTGCAGCTCCTCCAGAGTTACCATGGGCCTCTTGGCTCTGACTAATGTTCTCCTAGCTTGGCTTCTCTGTTTAGGTGGAAAAGCATACCTGGTAGATTTGTAGCTTTCCATTTTAAGATGACAGATGGAACAGAGCTCTGTGAGAAGGTCAAAGTTTGGACTAATTTTTAATAACCTAACCCTGCTTTAAACCTCTCCGTAACAGATCTGACAGGTTTGCTGGATTTATACTGATATTGAATCACACAAAAGTGCACATTATTTTCTAATTAATTGACTTCTGAACGCTAATAATTGCACTCGACTTTATTTTAGGGAATCCCAATAAAGGGGAGTGAACATAAATGCTTGGCTAATTATTTAGACTTGGACAATGTTTTATGACTAGAAAACATTTGACTGTTTTCATTTCCCTTTAGATTTATACGCCACATTTAGTTGATCTGTCAAATAAGATCCTGAAGAATTACATTGATGTTTGCGGCTGTAATGTGGCTCAATGACTACAGGTCCATGGGGGTGTGATTACCTCATGCAAGGCAAGTGCTAATTTAAGCTATTTGACATTATTATCCATAAATAGGATCAACACAGCACATGAATCCAGAAATCTCTCTGGAATTAAAAGGATATAGTGTGGTTAATAATTATTTGGTAAAAGGAAGGGGTCTGACCTTTAGACAAAATACCAGTTCAATACTGGGGATCATGGCTGATTCAAAGTGGAGGCATGATGCAGTTAGATATATGTATGATGTTTGTTTGCATAGTTGTTTCAGGAAAGGCCTAACCCCCCCACCCCACGCCATGTCTCTGTCTCTATCTCTGAGGACAGAGTCTGATGTAAACATCATGAGTCCACATGCAACATATACAAGCCAGTGTATCTCTGCTGGAGTCAGTGCCAGCCAGTTTCCACCTATAAAATGATCGGTTTGCTGTGTGTGTCCTGTTCTGACTTTGGCACCGGTCTGCAGATGTATACATTTTTTGTGCAGGAAGTCATCAGTAACCAGGGTGGAGATGTACACTGTTATGACTGGCTTTCCCGGTGACGTTGCAGGGCTGACTTTGCTTTGATCTGGCCTGTGATTTGTTTTTTCAGATAAGCTAAATATGTGTTTTGGCCACAACAATAACAGTTAAAGCCCTTTCTGTACAGTCACAAACAAACAATGCAAACCTAATTAACTGTTCTTTTGATTTTGATCACATGTCCATCAAAAAGCTAAGGGCACAACTGTATCTCACTCAGGATTACCTTGTGTACAGCCATTTTATGCCCTTTGCTGGGTATTAAAAACTGATCAGCATATTTTAGACTGGATTTCAGTCCTGAGAGCTAAAATGCATTAATTCTGACACCTTATTGGAATGTTATGTGACTGGCTAGGACAAAGTAGTACTTAATTGGGAAGTGAAAGCAAAAATAAAAAAAAATAATCAATGTAGTGATCATTTCTATTCAACCCCTTTACTCTAATACCCCTGAATAAAAATCTGTCCAACTAATTTCCTTTAAAACTCACCTATTGAGAAAATAGTCCATCTGTACGTAATCTAATCTCAGCACATGGGGCACGAAAGGGCACGTGATTTTGCAATGAGGAGCAGGGCTGTTGGCTAAATTGAAACAATAGAGCAGTCCACGTTAGGAGGAAGATCTTGAAGGAGTTTGATCGTCGGACAAGTGGCATGACACATGGTCGTGGAGTTGGTCATCCTGGCAGGCTGCCAGAGGGGGAGACGGTGGCAGCGTTAGATGAAAGTAGTCGAAAGTGTGCGGGAAATTCAAGTATCAATGTTTATCATCATGTCCCAGCGGTTGAGCATGACTGTTCTGTGAGTGGGTCAGAGTTGGGCAGTTAGGGGGATATGATTGATATTAATAAGGACGAGGAAGTTCATTTGATGCAGCAGAGTGGGCAAAGCAGTATTAAGCAGACCAAGTGCAAAAATCAAGTTAGAAATGAAAGCCAGTCTGGTAGTTAGACTGAATCAGTATCACTGAAGGAAAGGCTGAAGGCAGATACATTTATTATTGGGGATGTGGGGATGGAGGAGCTTAAGAAGCATCTCAAAGGAGGAAAAGTATCTAACCTACTCAGAATGACTTCAAACAAGGACGGTGTAAATCTGGAAAGTGAGACTATAGTAATAGAGTACTAGTACTACTGGATAGTATTTCTGGCACTATCCAGTTAAAGCTTATGTACCAAAGCCACTGAGATGTTACAACTGCCAGCGCTTTGATCATCTGGCAAAGAACTGTACCCACAAGAGGAGATGTGCCAGGTCTGGTGGTGGGGATAATAATTATGGAGAGTATGGGACAGGAGTACAACCCAAGTGTTGTAGCTGTGGGGTGGCACATAATGTGGCATATGCTGGTTGCGAGTTCATGGCAAAAGAATGGCAGGTACAGAAGATGAGAGTTGAGAGGAAGATCTCTTATGCAGAAGCAGTGAGAGGGACAAGAGTGGGCAATGTGATGAGCAGGAAGGACACATTGAATGTGCCAGCACCTCAGCAGTAGAGAAGTAATCTTATTTCCATTAACAAAGTAGCATTGGTGACATTTATTGCATCTGTAGTACTGCAGAAATTAAATCAGAAAATGAGAACATTCACACTATAGTAACGGCAGCAGTTAAACACCTTGACATAGTAGGACTAACATGGGAAGAGGGGAGGGAAAACCTCAGTAATCAGTGAAGTCCGAATTCATCATGATCTTTCTCATTATGATGCTTATTCTTGTATAGAATTCAAGAAGTCTACTTACCAGTGACCAGGAGTTTAAGTATCTCAGAGAATTTACAGTTTTGTCTGATGTTATTTGTGTCCAGGAAACTTGGTGGACTTTCAGATTCATGGATATTTGGTAATAAGAAATGACAGGAAATGTGGTGGTGAAGGAGGATGTGCTACGTTCTTTAAACAAGACATTCCTTTCAGAATCTTAGGTAAGGGGGTGGATCAAGAACATATAATAGTGGAAATCTGAAATAACAAAGTGACAACTGTAATGTAATCCATGTAACAGGTTAGAGCTACAGAATCAACTTTGTGTCCAAGAGCAAGTCAACAGCACATTAGTGTGTTGTGGAGACTTTAATGCCTAGAGTACAGCTTGGGGGAGTGTGCATACTGACTGTAATGGCAGGGTAGTTGAGCATCTGATGGAGGAACAAGGATTAGTGTGCCTTAATGATGGGAGTGGAACTAGAGTTAATGTATTAAATGGCACTGAATTGGTGTTAGATCTCACCCTGGTTTCTGATATACTAGCAGGAATGAGTCGGTGGACAATTAGAGCTGGCACAACTATCGGGAGTGACCATTATCCTGTTTTATGCTCAGTAAGGGAAAGAGTACAGGGAAGGTGTGCAGAAATGGATCCTTAGTAGGCCGGATTGGGATAAATTCCAGAGTATATGTGAGGAAGCTTTGGCTGAGGTTGAAACTGTAGATAGTATTGACACCATGAACAACCAGTTAACACAGGCTATACAATTGGCAGCAGAAAGATCTATATTCATTAACAAACCCCCCAAAATAGGAAGCTAGTACCCTGGTGGAAAGAGGAATGTAAGAAAGCTGTTAAAGATAGAATCAGAGCTTTTAGATTAATTAAAGGGACATATATCTTACAGAACCATGTACAATATAAAAAGGCACAAGCAGTCGTCAGAAGAATAGTGAGACTTGCAAAAAGATCTACTGTAGCTGGAGACATTTTTGTTCAAGAATAGGAAGGAATACTCCACTGGGAGAAGTCTGGGGAATGATAAAGAGGATGGGAGGTGACAGACGGGAGTGGGACTATCCTGTTTCAATCTCAGAGCAGGGAATAGCAGTAACAGATGATGAGAAAGCAGAAGTCATGGCCAAAAGCTTTGCTATGGCTCATAGTTCTGTAAACCTGTCAGAGGAAGGAAAAATAAGGACAGGAAAAACAATGGCTCGATATCAAGAAGTCCTAGCTAGTAAGGTAACAACAAACCAACAGATGGATTAATTGTTTGGAGGAGATGTACAGAGCACTTAGAAGGTCAACACCAACATCCCCTGAAAATGATTGAATCTGTTATTTAAAGTTAAAGAACATGGGCAATGAAGCGCTTACAAAACTGCTGGATTCGTGTAACTGAGTTTGGATTGAGGATAAGCTCCCAGCAGCATGTAAGGAGGCAGTAATTGTCCCAATGCACAAACCAGGTAAATATCCATATAAGCCAAATAGCTATCATCCAATAGCACTTTCCTCAAATTTGAGCAAAAATTGTGGAACAAATGATCACAGAAAGAATAACATTTGAGCTTGAAAGAAGAAGAATGTTAGCTAATTTCCAGAATAGGTTCTGGAAAACTACAGATTCCATTATCAGATTTGATAATGAAATTAGGAAAGCCCTTGTAATCAAGGAACCAGTAATTGCAGTGTTCTTTAATATTGAAAAGGCACATGATATGATGTGAAGGGATTGCCTTTTGATTAAATCACACAGACTGGGGATTGGTGCCAGGGTCTTTGCTTGGGTTAAAGACTTTCTCTTTGGTAGACAGATTCAGGTTGAATTAATTGAGTTTTGCCCAGAAAATACACAGCTGATAATAGTACATCACAGGGAAGTTATATAATCCCATTCCTTTTCATTTTTATGGTTAATGATATTTTTTCCAATGTTCCAGATAGCATTGGTCAGTCTCTTTTTTGCGGGAAAACATTTAAAAAAATATATTAATTAGGGTTCAAATAGCAGTAAATGATGTGGTTGAGTGGGGGTAAGATGGGAGGGGGGTATAGGTTTTCAGTAGGAAAAACTAAAGCAGTCTTCTTTTTTACGAGGAAAGTTAATGAGAATCTCAAACTGAAAATATATGGAAAGGAAGTGGAGAGATCCTTCAAGTGTTTAGGTTTAATATTTGATCCACAGTTGACATGGAGTGAACATATTGATATACGCTCCATTTTAAACAGAGCAAAAAGCTTTGATTCAAAATTACAACTGAAAATGAACACACACATTTTGGGATATTGCATTAAAAGGTCAGAGATCTGACCGTTGTTTTTCCTGAAGCAATCATGTGAAGTTTTCATCAGTTGTGGTTTTGAACCCTGTTTGGGCCAGTCATCAAATCCAATGAAACATGTGATATTACCATTTCCGATCAAACCAAAACTACTGTGAGTGACCTATTGTAGATATTTTTGAGTCACGCTGACGTATTTCCTTCAGGTGGATAATGAGCAGATTATAGAAAATTATTTTAAATCCTCATCAGTTCATATCAGAGGTATGAAACAACATAGGTACAAATTTATGGTCTGGATGAGAATGTCTAGACGGCTCCCTTTCCTCCATAAAAAAAGTCTAAAAGAACATAAAAATCAAATGTATTAATTTGTAAAATTGGCAGCACCCATTAGAAACACGCCTTTCAGCATTTTGGTCAAGTCATTGGGTGACCTTCCAAAAGAAAACTGAATAAGGAGAGGTCCTTCATCCAGCCTCCCCTGCTCTCCATCTTCTCCTGTCACTTGGAGAAGAAGAAGACAGAAGAAATACCTTTACTGTCCCACAGTCGGGGAATTCGGGCGTGACAATTGCAAGAACACACAAGAACAACCTGGAGTAAGCATTCCCGTCATGTCTTGTATTTTTGGCTGTGGCTGCCAAAGGACCAATCAGACAGTGGCCAAGTAGACAAAATCCTGAGTGGAATGTAGCTGCATAACTTTAACTAAAAGAATCTGACAGAGGGAAAGCAGTAGAGACGGATCCTGCTATGACCCAACAGAGGAACGTCTTCATGGCCCTATCACCTACATAGCTTCTGGGTTGTCAACTTGGTAAATCAAAGACCCTCAGCTATTCTATTTAATATGTTCTAATGGTTACGGCTGTTTCGAGAAAGGTAATTGGTCGGTTCCATATTAGGGTTCTACCAGTCCTTTATGTTAATTGCTGTCTTCCTCTTGAACATAAAATATCGCTACAGAGAAATTTGTAGGAAAAAACAGCTCAGTACTAGTCAAAAGCTCAATGAACACCAGTAATGTCAGACCCACATCAAAAATGACATCCCCGTTATCTTTACCAACCCTCCCCAGCTCCATGTGGTCAGCAGCAGATGCTCCGAGGTGAAGCGGCCAGAAATCCTTTCCAAATGTGTTCAGAAGCGCAAACACTTCTGTTAGAACTTCCCATGGATAGAGTCCAGTAACTTGTTTTGTCTTGGTACACTTCACCACAAATGCATCTAATTTATGTTAAAGGCGCGCACTTTTGACAAAGTTATAATGACTATATTCAACACAATACTGTGACTTTTTTAGATACCTATGTATACGTTGCTACCTTGCAGCCTTGGTGAATGGCTCCTATTATTCCTTTTTTTTTTCTTTTAAAATCTCGACAGTCAGGTACTCCCTTATCTCTTTCCAGGCTACTAGGATGAATGAGGAAGGCAGCTAAAGGGGCTCTGTTTTGGGATGTTCTGTTGAAGAACATTCCTTTGAAGTCTACTTGGAAACGTGAGAAAATACCCCTGCTGATCAAATACCCCCGTTCATCAAAACCATATTTTCTGGTAGCTGTGGTGTGTTTCAACTCTACCACACTGAAAAACAGTCTGCATTTGAGGTGGGATTGTAAACATATTTTAGAAGTTCAGGTTTAATGTAAGAAAACTAAGGTTTTTGTCCTTACTGGCTGATTGTCAGATGTATGTGGAGATTGCACCTGCACATCACTGCAGGGGGCTTCACACACCCCTGTAATTAAAACCAGCCTGGACTTGCTCTGGTTTATGCCTATTTTGCTCTCCGTGCTGTTTTGACATTGTTCACTGAGTCAGCAGAAAGCAGTAAATGGGATTATATCGGGTATATTTAAGTGGAAGGGCAATTTAACTGGTGTATTTCAGTCTAAAACATAAAGGCATATTTAGGAATCAGCACATTTTCAGTTTATTTAGAGTGCTTCTGCACCCATTAAGGTATTTTAAGATGATCATTCTGAGTTCAGACCTTGAAGTATAAATCCACACAGTTTTCTTAAGATAGCTCTGACTAAATATAGCTCTGGTTTAGCATAATGACAGATTGCACTGTCCCTCACGTTTGCTCTGAGGGGAGAGTGACTGTGCAACTGGCGTCACTGTCCCCCACAGTGATCTGTGCACGGCTGTCCAAAAACCACTGTGTCTTTTTTTTTCTCAGCTGCCATTGTTCTTTATGTTGCCTTTTTATCTCCACTGCTGTAGCATTCTTCATGATGCAGGAGACTTACAGAGTTAGCCTTATTATAAACCATGTATGGAAAATATTCCTCAGGGGTGCAAAAATAAATATGATCTGGTCTCTATAAGATCTTAAAATAAGGTAAATACAAAACAATTTGTGAGTATGTTGCTGTACCAAAAGTCTGATTTAACTTGATAAATGTCAACGTTTGACAGTACAATTAGAAATCGACTCACAAGTATGTTTGGAAATATTATCAGAAGAAAGCTTATTGTGTCATAAGGAGAGCATACAGAGGTTATATTTGCAAAGGTGCAGCTAACCACAGAAATAGCTCTGCGACAATCTGCAACAAGTCTATTTTAAAGGTGCATTAGTCTGATTTGAATCTATTGTTTCAATGCATTGAGACACCGTAAGAAGCTGCAATAACTTTTCACCATAACTGTAATTGCTTATTCTTTCCTGACAAACCATTTGAAAGTAGTTGTGGTGGTCTATCTAAACGATGGGTCTAATTACACTATCCGGCCATTTTACTTTGTACGCCTTGCTAGTACCGGGTTGGACCCCCTTTTGCCTTCAGAACTGACTTAATCCTTCATGGCATAGATTCAACAAGGTACTGGGAACATTCCTCAGAGAGTTTGGTCCATATTGACATGATAGCATCACACAGATGTCGCAGATTTGCCAGCTGCACATCTGTGATGTGAATCTCCTGTTCTACCACATCCCAAAGGTGCTCTGATGGATTGAGATCTGGTGACTGTGGAGGCCATTTGAGTACAGTGAACTCATTGTCATGGTCAAGAAACCAGTTTATGCTTTACACGTGCTTTATGACATGGCACGTTATTCTGCTGCAAGTAGCCCTGAGAAGATGGGTACACAAATATCCAGAGACCTATTTTCAGGGGCAATTTTGGTCATCTTAAAAAATTGGATTTAGTTTAACCCTACCCAAACTCAGACAAAACAAATACAGTGACTAGCAGAAGTATTCACAGGTGTAGCTGTTCTGTGAAGGACTTGGATGTTTTATGAGAAAATAAGTGAACAAACAGCAACATGAAGACCAAGGAACACAGCAGACAGGTCTGGGAGAAAGCTATGAAGAAATTTAAAGCAGGGTTGGGCTCGAAAACAAGTTGACGTTGGTACGGCTACAACCCTACCAAGACATTGCCAAGAGAGGACAGTATTAATTAGAGAATCAGCCAGGAAAGCTATGGTAATTCTGGAGGAGATGAAGACATCCACTGCTCAGGTGGGACAGTCTGTAGACAGGACAACTATTACTCTTACCCCCCACAAATCTGGCCTTTTCTAAGTGGTATGAACAACGGCATTGTCGAAGGAAAGCAATATGAAGTCCAGTTTGCCTTAAGCCATGAAAGGAACGCGGTAAACATGTGAAAGAAGGTGCTCTGATCTGATGAGATTGAAACTGAACTTTTTGGCCTGCAAGTGAAAGACTGTGGGGAAGAAAATCACCAGTGCACATCACCCTGAAAACATCCTCCCTGTGGTGAAATAAGATGGAGTCAACATTATGCTGTGAGGATGTGTTTCTTCTGCAGGGCCAGAGAAGCTGGCCAAACTTGATACAGCACAATCCTGGAAGAAAACCCTGGTAGAGACTGCCTAGCTGATTAGACTGGAGCGAAGGTTCCTCTTTCAGTGGGACAACAGCCACAAACATTCAGAGCTACAATGGAATGGTTTAGATCCAAGCATATTCATGTGTTGGAACGCCCCAGTCAGTGTACTGTCTCTGAATCTGTGGCAATATTTGTAAATTAATGTTTAAAGCCACTTATCAAAGATGTTTCAGGTTGAGCTTCTTTGCAAAGAAGATTCTGCAAACATTTGACATTTGTAGTCGGGCACAGCACGTAGAGACAGACCCCAAAAGATTTGGTGCAGTAACTACAGCAAAAGGTGGTTCTTCACAGTTCTGATTCATCGGGGATAAATACCAATAATGCCACTTTTTGAAAGCAGCTTATCCTTCCACTTCACACTATTTACTGTTGATATACCAAATAAAATAAACTGAGGGTTATTGCTGTAATGTGAAAAAATGTTAAAGGTTAAATGAGGGATTTGATCAATCTTACATAGAAAACCAATGATTTATAGAGTTGATGAGGCTGAAATTTTGAACTGAGCAACTTTTCACCCACATTTAAAAGCTTACGGCCGACTTGGCTGATTATCTAATTTTTGCTGTCCTCCCATGTTGACTCACTGCATGTAGACCTCTTTTTCCCACCTTGTAAAAGATATGGCTGTCTGCACCATGATCAAGATGTGTTTTTGAAAATGTAAATAAGGCTGCCTTTCATTTGTGTTCCATTTTTTTTCCTACTTTTACATTATTGTTTAGAAGGAAGGTAAATTTGTCTTTTCTTTGCTTTTTCAACCAAACTTTATTGATTCTGTAAAGCTTCCAGTAACTCCAAAAATGCCTGATGTATTACCTACTAGAAGGCTGTCTACTAATGTACCCTAAATCCTTGTCAAGCATTATCTGTATTATTCAGTAAGTCCAGTAATCTAAGCAGACAGAAACAGATTTTCTACAGTATCAAAAGTCGAGTAGATGCTCTGAATGGATTCTTCTTTGTTGAAACGTTTCGTCTCTTCTCTGAGAGACTTCTTCAGTTTTAGGAGTTGCAGGTAATCTCAGCCTTATAAGCAGAACGTTTGCATAGTAGATCAATATGTTTAAGTGTGACAATTAAAACTGGTGTTCACATGCAAAAGAGGACAATCATTGGTGCTCTGTTGGCCACTTATTGTTCCCAGTGGGCTTAGTCATGCTTACAATAACAGCATTGGTATAAGACCCGGAAGCCTCCACCCCTGAGGGGTCCAGTTGTCCCCCTCTTACACCTCCTTGGTGCCATTTTTAAACATTTGTCTGGTAGCAAGGTTATGCTTTTACATGGGGGTGAGTTACACTTCAAGTTCTTCTTCTCTGTCACCTTCCAAAGACCAAAAAAATGTCCCCAGCGTGGGACACGATGCAGCAATTTGTGGTGCATCTGCTAAAAATGGAAAGTCCACAGACAAAATGGCCAGGCCAGTGTGTTGCATGTGGTTCAGACAGGTGCTGGAAATCGCCATATCTTCTGGACGCCACACAAGACAAAACACTGGAGATTATAGTTTCCCCTTGAAGATTCTGCAGGAGCTTCATATAGTATAAGTTTAAGATTGTTGCTTATTATGTAGAATGAGAGAATAGTCAAGTGCATCTCTTTTTCATTTTTACTTTCCAAGCTTTTATCTCTTGAGCTGATTTACCGTTGGCTGAGTAAAGTGATTGCACCTCTTCATTCTGCCCCTTCATCACTTCTGGTGTGGCTGTTTGTGAAACGCTCTCGTGCCTGAGCCTGATTTGTGCTGCAACTGTTGATTTGTGTATCCTGTCGGGCTGCTTTGATGTGTGTGTGTGAAAGATTCAGCTGCTGCCAGTCGTGGTTCTCTCCCTGCATCTGGGCAGCTTTCCAGCTGTCCAGGCCCGGCGCCTGGCCTGAGCGGCACTGTGCCCAGCCACAAGCCTACAGGCCCTCAGGGCACTTCAGTCCTAGATTCACAGCCAGGCACACACAAAAATACATACATGCCCACACACACAGACACACACCAGCGATTGACATAGGCACTTCTCTGGACTTGTTGAGGTTTGTTTCCGGAGGCCCAGCAATATAACCATTGACAGGAAAGCCTCCATTCAAAACGAACAGGAGGGTTGGGTTCAATCTGATATAAAACAAAATCGGTTAATCTTCGAATGTCTTACCAAGAAGTTAGAAAGCATTATGTGAAAAAATTAAAATGTGAATATGGATATAAAGGTTTTATTAACTCAAATATTAAATATCTTTCACATAGGTGTAACATTTGGAAAAAAAATATACCTGCCTATAATCCAATGATCAGAGCCTCATTTCTGGGGCACACCTCTTTCCCAGGCCCGGGACAGCTGATCCGTTTGATCAGAATGCTTACTGGATGCCTCCATTTGGGGGTTTATCAGGCACATCCTATTTGGAGGAGACCCCAGGCCAGACCTAGAACTCACTAGGTGTAACTCTTCTGGCTGGGGGATACCTTGAAATCCACTAAAATAAAGTAGAGAGTGTTGCTGCAAAGATGCCTGCTTTTCCTGTTACCTTGTGACTGGATATTGAGAATTGGAAGACTGGATATTATTCTGCAGCAGCTAAACTATGGTTTAATTGTTTTATTTGGTTGGCTAGTGGGACCAAGACAACAGTGTCTGTAGTGGTATGGTAACTAGGAGGCATGGCCTGATGACGAATGGGGGCTCATGATGTTCATGAATGAATTTTAGTTCTGTCTTACTTCATAATACTGATACTTCAGTCAAACTTTATTTCTATAGCACTTTCTAATAATACTTGCATTGACCAAAGTGCTTTACAAAATAAAAACAAAGAAATACAGAACACAATACTCTTGAACAGACTGTTAGTCTGTATTTCTTATAATTTTCACTAAAAGTTTTGAAGACAAAGATAGCAACCTCCATTGAAACAGAACAGCCTTAACAAATGGGTTAGGGATAGTTTTGGGGTTAGGAAAACTAATAAACGAAATATTAACTACACTTCCTGACATAATATGGAAATATTATGCATACTTTTGCTAGAAATGTTATAAAAATTTAAAGAAATGCTAATCCTGCCTTTAAATGTTCCATATCCCTCTATAAGTACAGTGGATGGATATAGAGTAAATGGAATACACCCTGCTTATGGTCTTGCCTAAACATGCTAGAACAAGTGACACTGAAACCTTCAGCCAAACTAATAAATGAAAGGTTGTCTACCTCCCCGAAATAAGATTATAATATATTATGCATATGTTTTGCTAGAGATGTCATTAAAATGCATACAACTGCAGATGATTTTGCTTAAATGTTGCCATATGTACCGGAACCTCAGTGACACTGGGTGACCTACGTAGGAAACATCACATCCTCACGTCTTTCTGAGAAAATCTTCGAAACTAATAAAGGAAAGGTTATCTACCTTTCCTAAATTAAGATTTTTAAAATAATATCCACACTTCTCGCAAGAAATGTAATCAAAATGCGTATAAATACAGTTGTTTTGCTTAATTGTTTGCTTATACACTGGCAGTGGTCACCATGTTCTTTTTTTTTTTGCTGGGGAAAACTTGATAGTCACGTGACCTGGTTGCAAGCTAAATTTCCTTTCATTTTATTTACTTTAACAGGGACAGTACAACTAAAACATTGTTACTGATGGGCAACTGATGTAGCGTACATAGAGCGTCTAGCAGACTACAATTTACAGCCCCCGTCCTTGGTCAGGCTTTTGATCCAGGAGAGCAAATAAAAAACATAAAATTGCTTGTGCAAATTCAAAGTTACAAATTTAAGACCCAAATAAAAGTACTATAAAATCATAAATCACATTGCAGAGGTAAAATACATAAAGAAAACACATCTCCAAATCAGATTATTAATGTTCAGTGTTGATGTTCTTTCAACCAATGCTTTAGTTTTGTTTAGAAAAGCCTCATGAATGATGACTTCAGATCCTGTGGCAAAGCATTCCATAATTTTGATCCTTTGACTGAAAATGCTGATTGACCAAAAGTTGTTCTGCACCTTTTGACTGGACAGTTTCGACTTACTTCACTTACTTCAGCTCTTGTTCTCACACCTTCATTATCTTATGTTTGTATTAATTGACAAATTAAATCTGGGGCAAGACCAGCCATGCACCTTAATATTGTTTTAGCAAAAGAAAACTTTAGAAAATTGTCAAAACTCAACACGTAATGCTTTTGGAGAATTTGGCAGTGATGCCACTTCACTGGTTTCTGATTAAATACTTTTAAAGTTTGCTTGTATAATGTCATTAATGGCTTTATGACAGAGTTTGAAGCCTGGCCCCAGATAATACAGCAGTATGACATGTGCAATAGTATCATTGCATACATTTACATTTGAGCAGCTTTGGTGGATATACACAGTCTTATCAAGTGTAAACATTTTATGTTAACCTTCATAATCTTGGATAGTCTCTGAACATTAGAATCAAACCTTAGTTTCAAGTCCAAAATAATCCCCTGATATTTGAACTCTGATACTTGCTTGATTTCATTACGATTCATATTTATTTTGAAGTCTTGCTGTCTTTTTCTTTTTTAGAGAGAAACACATTCAAACGTTTTTTTTGTATAATTTAACATTAGACAGTTTTCCATGAGCTATTGAGCTATTCCAACCAGCTGTTAAGTTAATAATTCAGCAGCATAATGAGGAGTATCTGCTGTCACATAAATGATCATGTCATCTGCATACATTTGGCAGTTTGTATTCTTGCAGATTTTAGGCAGATCGTTTATGTATTAGCAGAAGAGCAGAGCCCGCTGTATAAATCCTTGTGGTACACCTAAATTACATTTTTTAATTACAGATTTAACATTGTTTATTTTAACACATTGCTATCTAGTCGAGATAAGGTTAAACCAGTCTATCGCTTGTTGTGAAAAAATGTATTGTTTCAGCTTCATTATTTTGTGATTTACAGTGCCAAAGGCCTTTTTAAAATGTAAGAACACAGCCTTAACTACTTTCCCTTGATCCAGACTACTTTTAATTACTTCTGTAAAATGGCATAATCCTAACCCATTTCTGTTGAGATTTTTGGTCGAAATCCAAATTGTTTAGATTGTGGAAGGTGATTACTGTCCCAATAGCTCATCAATTGCTCAGCCACTTGCTTTTCAGTTACTTTTGAAATTACTGGTATGATTGCAATGGGTCTATAATTACCTGCAGAATCACGTGCTCCAGATTTTAAAATTGGTGTCACAACATCTGTTGTTTTAAGGAAATATAGTTTTTTAAGGATAGATTTGCAAAGGTGTTATTGGTGTTACCAATGTTGTTTTATATGCATTTTAAATAACGAAGCATCTAAGCCAAATATATCTAGCTATCAAATTGCTAAGGTGGTTAATTATTTTTATACTTGTGTAATATAAAAGGATGAGGAAGAATCTGTCACCTCCCCACATGACAAATAGCAAGGATTGAAGTTTGCCGCAAGCTCTTCAACTGAATTAACAAAGAAGGAGTTAAATTGGTTTGCGATTTCCATATCAATATGTGCTAATATTCCCATTTATGTTTAGTTTAAATATAGATTTAATGTGATTCGAATTCCTGTTGGTTAACTTATTTTATAAGTTTCCAAAGTAGTGAACTGTTGACCCGAGATTCATCAAACAAAGGCATAAAATAAGATGACTGCTTCTCTCAGTTCACTGATTACTTTATTCCTTAATCCTTTAAAGTCAAGCATGTCTGTCTGTAATTTTGTCTGGACAAATATTTTTAAAGCTAAATCCCTCTTCTTCATAAGCTGAATAATATTTTTGTTTATCCAAGATAAATGAGCTTTTTTCTTATTATTTTTCAATGAACATGTAAATGTCTGGACTATATTTAAAAGTGTCTACATTAGAATATTACAGCACTGGTTTACATTTTCCATTTGTAATAAATTCTCCCAATTTATATTTTTCATCTAATTTCCGAACTGGAGCATATTCTGCTTAGGAATTCCATTTAGTAAATGTAAATGAATAGGCCAAATAAAACGTAAGCCTGACACGTATTGAGGAGCTAAATTGTGACAATACTACATTTCCCCCTGTGGACCCTGTAGTGCAAATTCAATTTAAGATTCCCCCTGTCACACGTCCATGTGCCCTGAGGATGGCACTTAACCCCAAGTCGCCTACTGAGCTGTGCATCGGTGTATAAATGTGTGCGCGTCAGTGAGTGCGATTGGGTGAAGGGGCAATAGTGTACAGCACTTTGAGTGCTCAGTAAGACTGTAGAGCGCTATATAAGTTCAGTCTATTTACCATTTTAACAAATATGGGCTTTTTACATTTATCTTTGAAGTAGACCTCACACTGTTTACTGGTGTATCATGGCTCCTGACATACTGCCAGAGGGATCAAAGATCACATGTTCATCTTACACTTGATATGCACTATAGAGAAAGAACTATCCAAATCTATGCTGTAGGAACTCTGTTTTTTTTTTAACAGTTGAAATAGAAGTTCATTATTTTCTTTACTGGTCAGAGACTTAGAAATCAATGGATGGAAGTTTGTGTTTATTTTCCTTTTTGTTCCTTTTATGGGTCGATACAGCACATGTTCAGACCTTCTGAGTCTTACCTTTGAAATTATGCTCAAATCCTGCCCATTTAGGCCGTGGGCCAGAATCTGTACGATGACTTTTCGTATGAACTGTCAGGGGGCAACTTTCTTCCACTGGGATAAGTTGCTACACATAGCAGTGATCTCAAAACACCAATGTTCCCACGTTTTCATTTGACCATTAATAAGTTATAGCCGATAAAATATCTAAACTGGTGCGCTCCGGTCCAAGAGGTCACGTGATTCGATTTTTGCTGCTCAGCCAATCAGATCGCTGTATTGTCAGCTGAGCGAGTTCAACCAGTTCATCATGGCTGCGCCTGTAAAGGGTTGTAAACATTTGTTTCCAGACGAAAAAAGTCAAATAATAGCATTTTGTGGCGCCAGTTGGAAAAAAACTTTATGGCAAGGAGAAATAAATAGCCCAGACCATCCATCATTAATTTTCTAACACGCTTATCCCTGCTGGGTTCGTGAGGTGTGCCGGTGTCTATCTCCAGCTGTCAATGGGCGAGAGGCGGGTACAACATTGACAGGTCGCCAGTCCATCGCAGGGCAGAAATAGCCCAGACTTTTGCCCAATTTACTGTAATATCACCAAGACCTGCTGTCAACTTATCCCGGTGCAAGAAAGTTGCCCCCTGACAGTTCATACGAAACTTCATAAGGAGACGTCCTACAGATTCTGGCCCACGGACTAATTTTATTCACTTGGAATGAAAATCATAAAATGTTCAGCTCTTGCTGTTAACCCACCATCTGCAGATCAGACATCATTGCAGTCCTTGCTATCATCTTATAAACCCTTGATTTCTCTCTGTCACACAAACCTCCATAACAGTCATCTTGATCCATTCCAACTTACCTGCACGCTCTTCATCACATCTTTGCAACTGGAAGAAAGAAAACTGGAACTTCTAATATAATTTCATTCTTTCAGTGATTGAACCATCTACACGTCTTCATTTCAATTACATTTTTTCAATTCAATTTTATTTATATAGCATGAAACATCTCAAGGCACTTTCCAAAGTCAAATTCAATCATATTATACAGATTGGTCAAATAAATGTCCTCTCTAAGGGAACCCAGTTGATTGCATCAAAGTCTTGATAAGCAGTATTCACTCCTCCTGAAAGAGCGTAGAGCCACAGGGACAGTTGTCTGCATTGTCCATGGCTTTGCAGCAATCCCTCATACTGAGCAAGCATGAAGCGACAGTGGAAAGAAAAACTCCCCTTTAACGGGAAGGAAAAACCTTCAGCATTTATGAAATTGAAATAAACGCAAAGAACTAGTTTCTGGTCAAACGTGGTAAAAGATCTGCTTTGAATTGTCTGCAAGCACTTCTTTGCATGTCTGGTTTTCAAACATAACATTTAATTTTTCATTATGATACATGAAATACTTTGGAATTGAACAGAATAATATGGCAGGGCTGAGTAGGAAGCTATTGGTTTAAATTTCTGATTTGAATTCCTATAACTTGAGTGGGCCCAGCTGCTCCCTTGAACCCATCTCTGTGGGTGGTAAATTCTCACAGCAAAGTAAAAGTGCTGATCTGGGTCTGTGCAAAGTAACATTTGTCAAGCATAACACAATGGACCCTGTGAGGGCAGTTTCTGTTTACACTCTCATACGTTGTGCGATATGGGATTTGATGCTTTGAGACTCCTCTTTGGACTGACCTCCCTGGCTGCGAGTAATGAGGCAGGAAAGGCTCTCAGACAAGGAGCCGCACTTAAACTCACGGTCAAATGTTCTTTGGCTTGACCCATCTTTTTGTTTAGCTGAAGATCTAATGATCTGTGCACAGCATGAGGACTTCAGAGGAATGTGTTTATTGTCAGACATTTACACGTAAAAATATTTATTTACATCATTCTTTTCTTTTATTCCCTTTTTTGGAGGAGGGGGCTCCCAGAGAGAACGCTGAGCTTTGCTCGCTTGAGTTTGTCGTCATCTCCTGGTGGGAACCCTCTACTGTCGTTCTCTGCAGGCCCAGCAGAGCTTTTTCCTTCCTTAAAGAACTCCTGTGTTCTGTCTGCAGAGGGCAGCATGTGCATACGTGTTCATTCAACACATAAACTGGAAGCTGACTGAACTACTGAGCAGGTTTTAATCTAAGAAGATGACGGCTAAATGTTTAAACCCTGCAGTGTGGGAGTCATTCATTTTCCGTGATTAGTTTAAATAGAATGTAAAGATCCGTGTCGAGCCCTTGACTTCAGGGTTCGGTTATTGTTTTAAGCCACTGAATGAGTTTGATGATAGGAAAATTCATGTTTGTGTTACAAATACTATGCAGAATTACATTTGAAACAAAAAAAACCCAAACAATTTAGACTTGTTTAGGTGGGTTTGCTTGTATATTGACTTCACTTTGCTGTTTTATCACAACACCAACTTACGGACTGTTTTCATTCCCATTATTGTGATACTTTGTCAGATAAGCTGCCTTAACTGCTTCCAGTAAATTTCACACAAGCCCTTAGTTCAGGTAGTAAGAAAAATACTCTACATGTTGCAGATTTAAAAACCGTTTTCCATTAAAAGATAGAGCAAGGTTAAACACTTCTGGCCTGAATGACTGAACCCTTGTTCTGTAAAATATCAGAGCAGCAAAGTATAAAGCTCCTGGTTTTCTTGCAAAAGCACATTTTGAATATTTTGTACACTACAGAATTGGAACTAAAAGTTGTCATGATTTGTCTTTGGATGAACCCAGACATAGCACGCACACACAGAGCTGATCTTAAGAGAGTTTATTGTAAAAGTGAATGATGATGACATGATGAACCAGAGTCTGTAACCAGGCGGAGATGAAGGATGCAGGAGCTGACTGGCAGGTACAGAGCGGAGTAATAGTCCATGAACGAGTTAGGCAACAGAGTCCGCAGCTCGGCAAAGAGTTAGCCAGAGCACAGCAGAAGGCCCTTCAGCACGGCAGGTAATGAGTTCTTGAAGGCCAGAGTAACAGCAGGATTAACAGCAGGAAAGGGTGGATACTTGAAGACCAGAACCGTAGCAACATGAAAGCTAATCAGGTGAATACTTGCAGATTGAGTCAAT
The DNA here is from genome assembly GCF_011125445.2 of Fundulus heteroclitus. Taxonomy (NCBI): domain Eukaryota; kingdom Metazoa; phylum Chordata; class Actinopteri; order Cyprinodontiformes; family Fundulidae; genus Fundulus; species Fundulus heteroclitus. Next base: position 28,866,534 of record NC_046375.1, read on the forward strand.
ACTGTCCAGAAACTCAGCCTGAGATGCAGAGGGGAGACAGGTGGATCCAGAAACCAGCAGAGATACAAAGCAAAGCACTAAGGCAGAAAAAAAATGATCAGAAGATGATCAGAAGGTGCAAACCAGGCAGACAGGCGAGGAGTAGGTGTTGAATGATGACAGACCGGCAAAGAAGTGTTCTTCTTTTCCTTTTACTGGCGGATCGCAAACAATTTATAGGTGCATACCGCCACCTACTGTACATGAGTGTGTAGCTCTATGGTTCTACCTAATATATTCTATTTTTTAATTTTGTGTTATGTAAAAATAAAAACAATACTTTATTAATGACCATATTTTCCTCTCTATCTCCAACTCGCCCCAATATTCATTTAATTCTCCATTCTCTCCCATTTTCCATAATTACTTTCCTCATCCTCTCTCAGTTGCATATTTAATGCATTTCATCAGAACATGATCCACATTTTCTGTTCCTCCACAACCCTCACATATATCATTATTTCTCTTCCCTAGTATATACAAAAACTCAGTCAGATATGTGTGTCCAGTTCTTAATCTAGTAAAAATTATCTCTTCCCTTCTGCTTCTTTCTCCATAATTTTTAATTATTACAGATTTTTGAATCCTATATAATCTTCTTCCTTTCTCATCTTCATCCCATATTTTTTGCCACATTTTTGCCACTGTTTCTTTCTTTTTAATTATTGATTTCCCTTCCCCTTTCCTAAATGTAATCTCAACTACATTCTGCTTTCCTAAACCCTTTTTAGCTAGCTTGTCTGCTGTTTCATTTCCTTTCACCCCTTCATGTGCTGGTACCCAACAGAACTGAACATCTATTCCACACTTATATAACACTAAATAAACTCTGATAACTATCTAACACAAGGTCTTTCCTATTATTTCCTCCTGAGTGAATACTTTTTATTGCAGCTTTGGCAGAGAAGTGAAGGCAGAGGGAGGCTTAAGTAGGGAGGCTGACAGGTGAAGTGAGTCTGACTTATTAGTGACTGACAGGTGTGACTGACTGCAGCAGGAGTGAAGGGAAAGCTGAGTGAGAGGAGGAGGAGGAAACTGAAAACTAACAATAAATAAAGCTAGATTCTAACTAAACCCAGACAACGAGGAAGAACTGAAAAATAGTTAACAAAAGCCAGATCAAAACTAAACCCTGACAAAAGTAAGTAAAATATTCTTGCAGTTAAAGTATTTCTCCTTTAATTGAGCAGGTAAATAAGATTGTGAGTATTTGACCCCTAAAATAGGATAATTAGATAAACTGCACTTGAAATAAGATGATTGAGATGAGTTGTTCCTATTTTAAGTGCAAAAATATTATTCCACTGGCAAATCATTTAAACGTGTCTGTTAAAATCAAGAAAATTTTACTTGCTTTTAGTTCTCCTTTTGCAGTGTATATGTTTGGATGAAGCGCTGCATGAAAGCAAGCCCAGAACATTCCATTTCCCACTAAATCATGGCACAAATGGCTCTACATCACAATAATTCAAAGTCTATGTCCATTTAATTGATTTTAGCCGTTAATCTCATTTTAGGGAATTACAAAGCTGTCAGCAGCTTTGTAATTCCCCCAGACTCTCCCCTCATCACCGTCTTTCATGGTAGACAGACCAGTGGAGTAGGTTGTCTCCAGTGAGTTTATGGAGCTGTGTGGGGTCCAGGCTAAAGCAGGAAATACACTGGGTGCATAACATAAGTGGCACGGCTTACAGGCGTGTTTTTGAAAGCGTAGATTTACACCAGACAATGCAAAGTACGCTCCACCGCTGCGTGTTTCGACACATGGAAAGAGCACCAAGGAGAAGGCGTGACTCCTCCTGCTAGTTGATGAAGTGTAGCAAGAGGAAAGGCAGAGAGCTCCATAAAAATGGGTGCATCCCATCAATCCGCAGCATCAACAACAATGTGACTTGTACCACCTTGTGTCCGAACTGAGGCTCGACTGTTATTTTGGGATACTTCTGAAAGTAAAATTTGACACAGGATGTTGTATTCCCGTTCCTTCCCTGCCAAACAGGAGCATATACTCGTCTGAAAATAGAACATCTATCTAATTTAGGCATTGCATAGCGTAAATACGTGCGTTGTACATGCGTATTATTATGCTAGTCCAAACTTATTGACTGATTAAAATGTAAAGCTAACCTAGGATGCGTGTATGCTGCTTTGCTGTGCTCACGTGCTGGAACACGTCTGGAACCACCTCCTGTTGTGTCAGGTCAGAAAAAACAACATTGGCAGAATTTGAAGCACAGGGTGAATGTAGTGAGTGTCCTTCTGGCAGACGGGGATATTCTGGAGAAGCCGCTGTCGTCTGCCAAGGTAAACGTCTCTGCTCCTGAATATACACCCGTCCCAGGATTGCTTAGGCCTCTTTTCTTCTGCTTGTGAAAAAAGCAACAGCACTTCTCACCTATTTGTGATCTTCTTCAACTTGAATGAAAAAAATACCATGGTAAGAGACTCATTTTTCTGATACTGAAGGCAGCAATACCATCCCTGAAAGATCTAGTGTTGAATCTTGTCATGACTTTGCTCGGTTATTCCGTTTTCTAAAACTGTATGCCAGCTACCTGGTGCAAAAATACCTTGGAGCTGTAAATACAATCTCTGCTTGAGTGGAATTATTCCCATACCCTCTAAGGCAGAGCTGCTCTAGCTTCAAACCTGACTTTTATTACTAGTCGGAGCATAAAGGTGAAAGAAAGCAACAGATGTGATATGATTTGGTTCATTCCTGTGGCTCCACTTGGAGCTTACTCTGAAGCATGGAGCTCCTCACCAGGTCACCAGGCTAGAGCACTTTCACAGCTGACTTCTCTTCTTCATCCTCTGCTCCATCTTTTCTGAGTCAGACCTCATTAATAGGTTAATTAATCCTGGTAGACTGGGATTTCAGTGGAAACTGTTTGATAACACTCTGCTGCTGCTGTAAATGGTACAGTATGACTTCTTCCATACTGAAGAGCGATAGGCGTTACTAAAAGTGTGGTATGTTTATGTCATGTGGGATCTTTGCAATCCCTCATTGTTTGCTGTCCTCAGGGTTGAACCTGCACACCCTACAGGGGAAGCTCGTTTCAGGTGCTTGGATCTGGGATGCTGTCGTGAACCGTATTTCATGAGGATTGGAATGTAGATGTTCCAGGAAATTGCGAAAGACTGGCGACCTGTCCAGGGTGTACCCCACCTCTCGCCCAGTGAATGCTGGAGATAGGCACCAGCAACCCCCATGACCCCATGAGGGAATAAGCGGGTCAGAAAATGGATTGATGGATGGATGAATGGATGTTCCAGGAAATTTCTTATACAAAGGTCTTTATGCAGGCAAAGCCCCAATGAGCCTACCCCTGCATTCTTCCATCAGTCCTGACCAAAAAATACTTGAACTCCTTCACTTAGAGCAAAGCCTCACCTCTGACTTTGAAAGGTTATTCAAACCTTTCAAAGTCATGGTTTTAATAACTAAAGTCAGTAAATGGTTTCAGTGGAGAGACTGGCCTGAAGATGCTAACAAGAATCACATTATCTGCAAAAAATGCAATGGACATTTATGTAGTGACATGCAGTCACAGCTATGCCCTATAAAACTGAAAATAACTTGTGAATACTTTATCATCACTTTCATTGCTTTCACAATAAATACCACAAAGTATCATAATAAGCGTTAACTTCATATCGCCACCCCTACTCGGACTTTTCCAAACCAGTACTGTGCCCAAGGAACAAGCTGGACTTTGAGCCAAGAATGTTCACACAGCTCTTGCTTTGGTTCTACGGGCATAGTGTAGTCCGCATAAGTATCCTCAGTACCCCACACAAAATGCTGTGGAGACGTGGTTGTATGCTAGCAAAATGGTCCACTGTTCTAGAGAGAAACAAAACAGAAATCTCTATTTGTCCATGTAACTATATTCCAATGAAATTCGTCTTCTGCATTTCACCCATCTCTTAGGTGGGCAGCTTCCAGCACCCAGGGAGCAATCTGGGGCTAAGGGTCTGGCTCAGGGAGCCGTAGTGGTCGCCTGTGGGGTTCTGACCGGATTCCTGCATCCTTCTCCGAATGCAAGGACGCTGCACTAACCACTATGTCACCAATCCACCTGCTTTTGGGGCCACCACAGCACTCCGAAACCCTTCTGTGGCCAAAAACGGAGATATGGAGATAATAACCTAATTAATATCTCCTGAGAAATCTTCAGTACAATGTGAGCTGATTGTGCGTAGAATACAAGCTGAATCTTGGGTAGCAAAATAAAAACTCAAAGCTCAGTTTCTGATTTCAACATTGAGGTCTCCTTCTGAGGATACTGCAGTCAAGACAAGTTTCACTGGTGAATGGGGGGAGAAATATGAAACTTTGTTAAAATGCGTAGATCTGCTTTGCCTCCATGCCACTCAGTGTTTTACTTAATTTGTGTCTCTTTACAGAGGATGCAGGGACTTATTTTCCCAGCATAAAGAGAGATCCAGGCCGTTATTTGCAGCCCTGCTCAGACTCTGTGAAGACCTGGCTGCGCAGCATGAAGACTGCCGGGAAGGTTCTCATCCTCATCACCAGCTCCCACAGTGACTATTGCAGACTCATCTGTGACTACATCCTGGGGTAAGAGACTGAACGGCTCTCAAACAAGGCTTACTTTGATTCTTACCATAACGTCCATGAAAAAGTACGCACCCAGGAGATTTCTGATACGTCAACTCTTTCACGCCATAAGGCATTACCTCACTCTTTTTCTTTTTGGTTGTTGAGTTTCTATTTAAGTGGGTTTCTATGTCTACCTTTTTCAAGATGGCGCTGCGCAGACAGCAGCCATTCACCTCGGCTCCTTATCTTAAACAAAAAAAAAAAAAAAAAAAACATTTTGAGATCAAAAAAGCTTATCTTCTCAGCAAGATTCAGTCAAACTAAAGGCTCAACTAGTTTGCAGTCTTTCAGTGGATAGACGCCAATACAGTGATAAACACTTGAAAAAACAAGGGAAAATCCATTCAATTAGAAATTGACCAATTTTTCCTTGGTCCACCCTGACTTTCAATTTGCAGTTTAAATCCATGACAATCAAAATATTTTTTTCCCTCGTTCATTAATGCATTAAGTCTGAAGACTTGTGAGGTTTGCCATCTCCCAGCACAGTCCCAAGAGCATGGATGAGATCTCAGGTGACAGGCAGTTATTCTAGAGAACTAAACAGGGCTGTCTGAGGTCTGTAACCCATCAGGAAGACCACCATCTGCTCCTTTGCAGAGCTCTGGCAGCACTCACCGTGTTCCTCCTTGCACAAAAGGATCTCCAGTGACCACCGGTATGAATGTCCCAGACCAAACCATTAGAAACAGACTTTATGAGGTTCCCTGGTAGGCCTGATTTCCAATAGTATGCCCTGTGCTTCCTTTGCCAGAGAGCACCGGCATTGGCAATGGTCAGCACTAACGCACTGTTGTTTTCACAGAAGAGAGCAGGTTACTCTGAGTTCATGTAAATGGTAAATGAGTTAATGTGACAGATGTGAAAGGTCCTGTAGATGCTGCAGTGAATCTTGTGGTGCCTGCAACATTGTTCAGGGTGATAGTGTTGGTCTGGGGAGGCATCTCCATGGAGGGAAGAACAGACCTGGACAGAATAAACGCCAGCTTCCTGGCTGCCGTTAGGTATTAGGATCAAATAGATAGATGCCTAATCTGACTAAAATGTAACAAAAATATACAAATTAACATATGCATATATACAAATAGATTTTTTACATACCGTACGTGTCAGCGATCGATGTACCCAGAGAAGTCAAGTGCAAGTGACAAGCAGAGGAGGTGAAGCAGTCTAATAACTATGGCTACTTCTCCCCTACTGCGAGCGTACACACACACACACACACACACACACACACACACACACACACACACACACACACACACACACACACACACACACACACAGTGTGTACTTGTACTTGCAGCAGAGGTTGAAATGTTTTTGCACATTTTACTTGTAAAATGAGGACTCTGATGTAAAGTGAGAAAAATTTTAGGTGCTGGGCTGGAGGTGTCTCCCATAGCGGACCTCAGTCCACCAATCTGTGAAAAAAGATTTCTATTTTCCAAAAAAGATCTCTTAAAAGTCAAATAAGTATTTTTTTTTTTCAAAAACATTTATTTTTAAAAGTAAAAATAGACAAAATACCTTCAAGGCATAGGGTTAGGGTCAGGGTGAGGCTATAGAAAGGGTTGAAAATTAATGGAAGTCAAGGCACAGTCCTCAGTATTTGAAACAAGGGTGTGTGTGTGCGTGCGTGCGTGCGTGCGTGCGTGCGTGCGTGCGTGCGTGCGTGTGTTTTGTCATGTTCCAGTCACTGCTTTAAACAGCCAAAGGATGCAGATTTCTGTTTTGATAGCTCCACAGGAAATAAGGCCAGCTTTATCTTCCAAGGGTAGGTTCAGGGAGAGGACTGTGTTGTTTAGACTGGGTTCCTCTGCTGAAAAACACTTCCTTGTTTTTCCTAGTGTTAAGCTTAAAAACTCATGATCTGCAGTAAAGTACAATACTTCTTTAGTTTTTCAACTGTAGTGTTGTCAGTTCACTGTTGAGAAAGGATTTCAAGGTCAAAGAAGATCCTGTCCTTGATCAGAGCTGCTTTAGTGCGGTGAGCCGGCCGAGGGATGGTGAAAGGCTGCTCTCTAAAATAACACGGTTATGCCGGAGCTGTGCAGCAGGAACCCACCTGGCCAGCAACGTGCCTAGAGAAGCTGCTCTTTTTATTTTTTGTGTGAGCATAGTTATGGCTTTTTTTCCCTCCAAAGAAGTGATGGAAGTCTTTATTCAAGAGCCAAGGTTTTTTTGTCAGCTGGAGCAAATTTAGTTCTGCATGTTTTCGGTTAAATTCCCACCCGAGCTCTTGGTTTCCAGAGGTGACAGGATTCCAACAATGTGGTATTTTGAAATATTTTTGCGAATATGTCGATAATGGCCTAAATATACCATTGTAATTTAAAAGGTATGTTGAATAAGGAAATAGACAGGGTGTTAAGGAATAATATTTTAATAAATAAAGAATTCACGTAAAAGGAGATTTAAGTTAGGAATTGGCAACAAAAAGTCAAAAGTCCTGAGAGATTGACGTCAGAAAATAATGAGAAGCAATTCTGATTGTTCAGTTACCTTTACAGCTCATGCATGTTGTTAAGACTTATTGTTTTTGTTTGCCAATGATTAAATACATTAAAATGAAGAGTGGCTTGTTGTGGAGACATCTCTGAGACATTGGGAGCTGCTGTTTTTCTGCTGTTGTCCCCTCCTCAGTGCTATCTCAGCACCAGTGATCAGTGGGTATTCTACCTTCTTAGTCTCCTCATGTTATCTTCAGGTATTGTGGACAAGTAGGGTGTTGGCGGAATGGAAATCAGCACTTTGGTCTGTATACACAGCTTTGGTGACTGTCACTGCTCTCCTCTCAGTCTTCATTGACCCAGCCTCTTGTTATTCGAGGAAGACTTACTATTTCCCCATAAGCATGGATTTTTTTTTTTTTTTTTTACTTTTTTGTCGGTATAACAAATTGACAATAGACTCAACTTAAACATAAATCCGTCAACGGTCACTTGTCTGCTGCTGGATTTTAAATTCTGGTCATTCCGTACCAAATTCATTTATCCGCTTGAAAGCCTTGTGAAATTATTATTTTGTAAATAAATGGTCTTATTTTTTTTTTTATTGCTGCACAATTCTTCCATGTCTTGTTTTTGTCATCTGACTCTTCAGTTTACATCCATATGCCTGATTGACAAGTGAGCCTACACATCCAAGTTGCCAGGGGTGTGATGTTGATTGGCATGTATCATGAAGTGATCTGATTGGATAAACAAGGACATAAAGAGTGCTGATTGGCCACATATGCAGAGAGCTGCGGCCAGAGAAGACTTTTTAAGTAACCGATTAGAGACCAGCCTGAGGTGACATGGAAGCCAACAGTTTAAAAGCATACATACACATTCATTTGGCCGCCGTGTGTCGCCATTGAAAAAATATGAATTTGAACTTGCTTGAAAAATAAATAAATAAATAAACCCAAAATAGCATGGAATGCTGCCACTGATGGAACATATAGCAGGGGTACTCAATTCCACTCCTAGAGGTTAGGTGGCCTGCTGCTTTTAGATGTATGCTTGGTCCAACACACCTGAATCAAATGTTAGTTAGTTCCACAGCATGCAATCAAGTTCTCCAGGGTCCTGCTAATGATCTGATTATTTGACTCAGATGTGTTGGACCAGAGACACATCTAAAAGCTGCAGGACACCGGACCTTGAGGACCGGAATTGCAGATCCCTGTTATATGGTGTCTAAAGTGTCCAACACCATTGTCTGACCTAACAAATGTTCTGCTGGAAGAATGGTCATAAAATTTCAATAAAAAGTCTGTTGAAGCTTGTCGGGACCCTTCCAAGAAAGGTTGCAGGTGTTTTAGCTGCTAAGGGTATTACCCTGCATGTACAGCATGGGTGTCAAAGTCATTTCTATATTAGGCCACTTTGGCATCATGAAGACAATAAAAGGGCTGGTCACACCTGTATAGATGACACTTGATTTCATAATTTCATTCCAGTTCACATAAAAATGTAAAACAAACTCACAGTAACGTAAAATTAGCAACCTTCATCCCATTTGAACAGTTTAGCTACAAAAAAAAGTTGATATTGGGGAGAGTTAAAACTTTAAACTCATGATTCTGCATCACTTTTTCTGGGTTGTTTTAATGTGTTGTGGAAAAACTGACATGTAGTGGCAGGATGATGTTACTACACAGTTAAAAATCAACTTATGTTACAGTAGGCACAGTTTCAGCAACTTTATACAATTTAAAAGGATAAATGTCTCTATTTTATGACATGGTATGCCTTTTTTGTCTCTTGAGAGCTGGATAAATTGCCTTTACTGGGCGGATTTGGCCCGTGGGCCTTGAGTTTGACACGTGATGTACAGCATGAAGGGTAATATTACTGTTCATGTACCCCACTTTGAATTGTCTTGTTACTGAAATGTGCTATACAAATAAACTTACCTATCCTGGCCTTACCCTATGGAATCAAGGATGGGATAAGTAACGGAATTTAAGAGTTTAAAATAATTTTTGTGATCCTTAAAGGCTTTGTATTTGTATCTTAACATTTTTAAGATGGACTTCCATAAATACGTTGAAGTAAACATTAAATTGCCACAACCAATTATGGCGGTTTAATTTCCAAAAAAAAGTAAAAAACAAAACAACTGGACTAGTTTTCCGTAGTTTGAAGACGTTTCGCTTCCTATCCAGGAAGCTTTCTTAATTCTAAAAGTCTGGATTAATGTGCCAGCAGATTGAACCGAAACTGATCCACTCCTCTGAGTTTCGGTTCAATCTGCTGGCTTAATGACTTTAACGACTGCCCATTACTAAGGGGGTGGACCTGTTTCTGTTGACTTTGCATGTTAATAGACCTTTTTGAGCAGTAGTATGAAAACTTGATACTCCACATTACTCCAGACTTTTTGAATTGAGAAAGCTTCCTGGAGAATCTTCACTGGCGGTTTAATTTCAAATCAAACTAACTCTTGTACAAATATCTACGTAACACATTTGGCAGTGTATTATTCTAAGAGAAAGCATTTACAACATGTTATCTGCTGTGGCACCCTGATTCAGTCACCAAGACGAACACAGGAGAGACAGAACGCAAATGCCATGTCATTTATTTCATTATGATGACACTAAAGCTCAAAGGACTATAGAAATCTTAATGAGACGCGGCAGTCTGTTATCCTTGTAATATTGAGTTTCACTTGTTTTTGTCTGTAATGCTATAATTTATTAATCCTCCTGGTATTAATGATGGTTCTGCCTGACTGATTAACACCTAATGCGAGGATAAAGAGTGTGACAATCCACCCGGTTGAACAAACAGCTGATTTTTCTGTCAGTAGATCCCTTCATGTTGTAATCCCTTAAGGTAGAGTTGTGTAACTTACACCTCTGGAGCCACATGTGGCCCTTTAGGCCCCTTAGTTAACCCTTTTTTATGCTGCATTTGTATAAACATTTGGCAATAGAATTAAACTGATGATACTTTTTTTTTATTCTTTTATTTTGCCATAAGGCTGCACACTACATGTTCCTTCTTTGTTTTCTATTAATATGGAGTGTTTAATTCTAGAAAACTGTTTTATTCACTTCCCTGAAAGGTATTTTTTTTTTTTTTTTTTGGTGGGGCATAAAGGAAGATCTGCTCACCAAAGTTGCATTCAGGGTTCCTTAGTATCAACATATTTGGGACGGTTAGCGTTGTTAGATAAATTCCGTTTTTATTTGATTATTCTTTTGGTCATTCTGTTACTTAAAGGCAGATTCTGCGATTTTTTTTCTGGAATATTCCCCAAGTCCCTTTTTAAATAACTGTGCATGTGCAAGACTTACTTGCTTATTCGCTCCTCAGGGGGATCAGGTGAAAAAATTTCCCAAATCCACTCTGGTCATATTTCTTTCTAAGCCTTTACATGGTTTGCTTCTTGTGACTCTCAGCCATGTTCAAAGTATACGGCAAGAGCAGCGGAGCGGCAATGAATGGCTATCACCGAAGCTAACTGCTAAGTTAACGACTAAGCTAAACGGATACATAAACACAGAGCTCTCAACTCTCATGCAATGACCGTGTGACACACGCATTTCCCTGACTTCACATTCACACACACCACACATACCATTTCTCATGCATAAACCCCACCTTCTGCGGAGCTGTTTCGGCTTCTTTCACAGCTTGTTTCTGCCCCAGTTCATGTTAACAGAGCAGCAGTAAGAGCGATCAGACTTATAAATATTTTTGGTCTTAACCAGTGGTGAAAGTATAAACCAGTACGATCCGGTACTGCGTACACAGGAGACAAGAGGGGAGAGCGGAATCCAGTATCATTAAGTATAAATTATGCTGGTACCAGACGTTTAGCAAAAATTTAATTTTTTTTTCTACACTCACTTAGGAACCGGTGAGGAGCTTGGAAAGCTCTGCCTATACTTATCAAATCTGGGGTTGCAATGCATAAAAAGTGCTATATTTCCTGTTGGATTCTGCCTTCAAGACTATTAGTGGGCTAAAGACGAAGTAGAATGTAATCATTCTGTTCAATCCGACCAGAAATAAAACATGTTCTGAGAACAACTTCAATCTTAGCCTTCGGCTTTAATCACAGACTAGAGTGTCCTGCGCAATAGAGGAAGGAAGGAAGACATCAGCAGCTGGATTATGCGTAAAGACGCAGGGTGAACCCCTGGTGCTTCAAGTGTTGCAGCTGTGGGGAAAATGTCGGACCATATAGGCTTGATGAAACTCAGCCTCATTCACCAATGGGGTTATAGATCTACATGGATAAACAAACCCAAAGATTAATGATAATCGGGGGTGTTTTCATTGCATGGATATGAATCTGATAATTCAGATTGTGCCTTTTATAATCAACTACAATATTTTCTTGTTAAAGCCAGGAGAAAAAAGATTGTGTTATGATGTTAAGCTGTTTTTGAAGAATTTCTTTTTGTAAAACCATATTTCCCCCTTTTTAAAAACTAAAAAAATTCAAACTCAACATTATTTATACTATCTAAAAACTAGTAATTCAAAACAGAATAAAAAGTTAAAGCCAGCAAAATGTAAAATAAAATTCAGATCCACAAAAACAAACTATAAAATCTTCAAAAGCTAACATCTCAATCTGGGTTAAAGGCCAAAAATAAAATGTGTTTTAAGAGAATATTAATCACACAAAGTGAAATGGCCTGCCTGAAATGTAAAGCTACTTGAATCTAGAGTTTTGTGCAAAGACAGAGAAAGTGGGGTTATCGCTTTGAACTCTTTGTTTTTCTGATGACTAATAATAACTAATCTGCCAACGTGAGCAAACGAGAAGGAGCATGCTTATGAAGCAGGTCTGACAGATACTTGAAAGCAAGGCCGTGAAGACATATTAAAATGATTCCAAATGTGAACCAGCAGCCTATAAATTGCTGCTAAACTGGAGAAATGTGCTCTCATTTTTTGGTACCAGTTAAAAGAAGAGCAACAGCATTTTGGACCAGCTGCAGTCAAGCCACTAAAGTTTTGTTAAGCCCGGAGTGAAGTGCAGTGCAGGAATCTAACCAAGTTGTAATTAAAGCATAGATAAAAATCTTTAGTCAGCTGTCTCAGTTTGAAGAAGCTGGACTTGACCACAGATTTTAAAGGTATACTATGCAACCGGGGTTGATTTTCCAGCGAGGCTCCCCCCAGAGGGCGAAAGTAAAAGTGCACTGTCGTAAAGATGCTCAGCTGTTCTGGTTTCTCCGTCAAGCCAGGCGCGGTTGTTTTGAGCTTAGCAGACAGGCAAACGCAACGAAAAGTGGAAAAAACGGCAGTACAAACAATGACTAACAGTGAAGGTATGAACACCAAGCTTCCCGCAGCGCTATCTTGGCGAGGCGGCACCAAGCCGCCGCCGCGGCGGCCGCCGCCTCCGCCGCCGCCTCACCAGTTTTATTATTATTATTATTGTTATTATTTATATATATTTTTTTATGTTGGCGAGACGCTACCGCCACCGCCTCGCCAAGCCGCAGCCGCCGCCTCGCAGCGGTAGCGTCTCGCCAACATAAATAAAAAATAAAATAAAATAATAATAATAATAAAACTCGATATGCTTGCATGTTTATTTGACGTTAACACGCGGTTCTTTGTTGTTGCTTTCGCGCGTGCATATAGTGAATGGCAGGGCAAAAACACATGGAGTTCTCGCCGTAAAGCGAGACTTCTGTGTGTGCGGGCCGTGAGCTCCTGCAATTGCAAGTGCGGTATTTCCCCCACACACCCCCAGGGCTGCCGAGAAAACCTTTGTTCGACCTGAAATGACTCATTTAATCATCCAAAACGGTATGGAACACATTGATTAACTGAAAAATGTTGCATATTTTCCCCTAACTGTGCTAAACACTGGTTTCTCATAACTGACACCAAAAGGACGGGGTAAAGAGAGAAGAGGAAGAGGCCAAGCATGGAGCTTTGAGGCACTCTGCATGAGTACCACTCATGCAGAGTGCAGTTCTCCATTCTTAAAAAAGGAGTATAATAATACCGGCAATAATGTAAAACTGCTTTTTTTACCTTATTCAGTGATAACTTGTACATTTGAACAGTTGTGTTTTTTTCTATTTTAACCCACTAACAATATCGGTTGACACTTCTCTTTCATTTTTAACAAAAGTAAAACATGTCCACTTCCATGTCTAATCAGATAAAAATGAGACAGAGTTGACTGGACCCTTCCAGCATTCAGACAGCGACCCAAATATTTCAAATATGTTGAATCAGGACATTTCCAAACTTGTTTATTGGCAAGGTTATTTGATAGGGACAGAACAAAAGTTTTGTTACAATAACCGATGCTACTATGTTCAAAGGCCATATAGTGGATGCTAATTCACAGACCTGGGGTCCGTTCTTCGTACGTTGCTTAAAACATCCAAGATCAAATGAGACATCCAAGATGATTTCATCCGGCTAATCCTGATCCGGCTAATTGGGTTCTTCAAACACACCTGTTGTTTACGATTAGTATCACTGGATTGAGTTATCTGAGACAACTGCGCGTTCATGCGTTTGTTTAAAAGGGGAAATGTATCAATAGTAGAAACAATGATCAGCAGTGCTGCTATTGGCTGTTCAGCATGAACAAAGAACGCCCACAGTTTTTTTTTCCCAGCAGAACACGAGCTTTTAAAAGACGTTTATGCCGAATTTGAGTCAATTAAAACGACAGGTAACACCTCAAAGTCTGCTAAAACCAGGAGAGAGGGCTGGCAAACAGCAGCAAACAAATTAAATTGTAAATATTGTCCATGATAGATGTTTCTATCACTTTCTACAGTATGTATTTTTGCATTTTAATAATTTCATAAGTACTAAGTTCTTTTATGTCAGAGCCTCCATGGGAGCCACTAGAACATGGGGGGAAAAAGTGAAGTACAAGAATATTCTACAAAATGATAGCCTTTAATTATTATACTGTATTTTAAAAAGCAACTTCTTCCTCTTTTTTAAAAGCCACTGTTAAATTATGTGTTTGTCTGTTTTTTAACAGCCACCAATAAGAAGGCTGAAAAAAATCGGGTTCTTTTTACTTTTACATGTTTAACCCTTTTTCTTTTTTCTTTTTTTTTTCACATAATGACTCAAGGTGCCATTTGTTCCCTATATTAACGGCATCTTCAACTAAAGAAAAAGTATTTTGACCGGGGAAAAAAAAAATACAAATTAAGAGGAGAAATTGAACTTCACAACGTAAAAAAGAGAAACATTGCACTAGAGATCGAGTTGCTTCAAAAGGACCTTCAGAGTAAATTCTGATACACCATTTTACACATAGTAGTATTACTGACTTTACATAACTATCTCTTACTGCAGGCAAAAGATGACTTGCTGACTTTTCTTTATAAATAATTGTTTAAATAAAACGACAGGAACAAAGCATTATTTGTTTCGTCTTTTATTGAACATAAAATAAAATGGTGTTCCACAATTCTGTCCCTTCCTCTGCCACTAGGTGGTCCAAGTGCGCTGGCTAGACATAGACATCCCTATCTCCTCCGCTACGATCTAATCTTGTTTACATGAAATAAGCCTGCTTGGGAGCAGGCTCAACTTTGCGCACATGTTGCTATGACAGCAAGTCCGGGATGAGTTTCGAAGAACCAAACGATCCAAGATCATGCCAAATCGTCAACAATGAAATCCAGCTAACTGAGTTAGCGACGTACGAAGAACAGACCCCTGGTCCCTAAACATCAAGCATGGAAAATAAAAACAACACAAAGCAATAACAACAATAAAACACTACATTAATGTTCACAGACTTGATTTGAGCCATTATTTGATGCTACCATTAAATTTGTTCAGACCTGGAAGAGATTTCAGTTCAGCAGGTATGGTATTCTAGATCTGTGGCCCTTTTACAGCAAACATGCTCTGTCCAAAAGTTCTGCATCAGGCTGGTCTACAGTTTCTATTTACTGCTCCCTTTGTATTTGAACCCTTGTAGATGTAGTTTAATTGTGGCATATATGAACCATGCATTTAACAATGTCAGGGAGAAGACCATAAATACATTTAAAAGCATTTTCACAAGAGAATAATTTTCTTTCTCTGGGTCCCTGAGCTAAGGGTCTTAGTCAGGGACCCAAAGTTGCAGTCTGTGGGGTTCGAACCGGGTTCTTGCAGCTTTCTCATGACACAAGTGTGCTGCTGTAACCACTAGGCCACCACTCCACCTGTTCTGCTCCATAACTCTCATCTGTAGGGTCCCTTAAAGATATCTTCTCTATGCTCTGTGTTTTTCTTTAGGTGAGCCAGTGATACTGTTTTTATTTTCACTGCTCACTCAGTCATCGTGTCCTCTTCACAGCTCATCCTTTTTATCTGGATGTTACAGGAAGGATTTTGAGGAGCTGTTTGACGTCATCATCACCAACGCCCTGAAGCCTGGCTTTTTTTCCTTGGTGCCCCAGCAGAGGCCCTTTAGGACCCTTGGTGAGTGGCGATGCACGATTCTGTCTACATTAACATTAGTACAGATTTTTAATATTTATATTTTCCATGCAATCTAGACCTTATTGATTTGTTCCCTGATGGGAGAATTTTGCTACAAAACATTGGTGAAATTTGACGGACTACAACAACAACAAAAAAATCTAAAATGTTCCACAGTCAGCTTAGGTCAATAAGTCTTCATCAATGGTCAAGGTGGGAAACCTAACCAACTGATAACCAATATTTATTTGGCTGGAGGCTCTTCACTCCATGAGTACAAATATGATCTGCTCTGGTGCTGTTTCTCTTTGTCTAGAAGGTTATTTGTTTTTATTTTTTGGAATTATTTTTTTTTTCAAATTTTCAGTAAAGCCACTAACAGTACAAACTAATTAGAAAAGCTTCCATCAAAAAAGGGTGGGGCTATTTATTTATTTTTTTATCAAACCTCTGTCAGAATGAAAAAATAGTGTGTTTATACCTAGTATAAACACACTATTATTTCATTTAGCACATGACCACAACTGGTCATGTGCTAAAATGTGTCAGTTCGTTGGATCTTGACCAAGATGATTTCTAACATATGTGACTCAGTCGAGTTTCCGGGCTGACGTATGACTGCGACTGTTGCTGATGCGGCTAAAAAAAAAGTCAGTGATGTGTTCAAGGAATCCGACGTGTCACTGGAAGAAGCAGCGCTCTCAGCAGTTTACTTCAACATAAAACATCAAGAATGAACACGCTATTTCCAGAAATGCTCCCACACTCAGAAGATGTGGTTTGCTGGTTCCTGAGAAGTCCAGTCCACTTAGGCAGCAACACAATTTAGCAACATCAACAAAATGTCCAGAGCATAAAGATGTGCCTAGTCTGTTGGTACTGTGATGACAGAGGACATCTTACCACAGACATCATACATAGCTGGTGTTATATGAATGAAAGATAAAATGGAATGCATGGGTCCTTGTGAGGAGTTACATATGTACACTCCAGTCAGGTTCCTCCAGCTCTCAAAACCGCAGTCATTCACCCCCACCTGAAAAAGCCCTCACTCGACCCTGAGACCCTAGACCCATTTCAACTTACATTTTCTCTTAAAAGTCCTTGAAAAAGTTATAGCAGCCCAACTCCACAATCATCTTCAAATCCATAACCTGTACGAGAAATTCCAGTCTGGTTTCCGGTCAGCCCACAGCATAGAGCCAGCCCTGGTCCGCGTCACGAATGACCTACTTATGACCACGGACCAGGGCTCACCATCTCTCCTCCTCCTGCTGGACCTGTTGGCTGCCATCGACACAGCATTCTGTTTCACCGACTAGAGACTGCGGTAGGACTCTCCGGGACCACACTAAACTGATTCTGGTCATATCAGAGGCAGGACAGAACATGTGGCACTTGGACAACCCAAATCACTGCCCCATACAGTCAGCTGCAGAGTTTACGGGGGTCAGGACGGTAATCATTGAGGCAGGCATTGGTTGTTTTCTTTCAGGGGGGGTTGCACAGGCACAATGATGGATGATTTAAGGGAGGCAGGAACCATGGAGAGCTGCGGGGAGAGGTAGATGCTGTTGAAGTGTTCTTCGATGTGCAGCTTGTAAAGCCTCTAAAAAGACCATCCAGAAGGCAAAGCACAGGCTTTGCCTTCTGGATGGTCTTTTTAGCTTGCTCCATCCATGGTTTCTGGTTAGGAAAATATTCATGTCCCATCACTAAGACTGCACTTCATTTACGATACAGGACAAACTTAATCTGTTTATTAAAAATTCAGTTTTAAAAGGTTGTGTTTGTGTGTGAAAAAAACAGCTATATTCCTCCCTTTGATTTAAGCTTATGTCAAGACGTGGAGTTAGTTTATTTTAATTCAATTCAATTCAATTCAATTCAATTTTATTTATATAGCGCCAAATCATGAAACATGTCATCTCAAGGCACTTTACAAAGTCAAGTTCAATCATATTATACAGATTGGGTCAGATTATACAGATTGGTCAAAAATGTCCTATATAAGGAAACCAGTTGATTGCATCAAAGTCCCGACAAGCAGCATTCACTCCTGGAGAACCGTAGAGCCACAGGAAGAGTCATCTGCATTGTACATGGCTTTGCTGCAATCCCTCATACTGAGCAAGCATGAAGCGACAGTGGGAAGAAAAACCACCCATTAACGGGAAAAAAAAAAAACCTCCGGCAGAACCGGGCTCAGTATGAACGGTCATCTGCCTCGACCGACTGGGGTTACAGAAGACAGAACAGAGACACAACAAGAGAAACAAAAAAGCACAGAAGCACACATTGATCTAGTAATCTGTTCTACATTAGATGGTAGTAGCAGGTGAGCCGTCTTCTCTGGATGATGTCACAGTTAACAGAACGCCAGACCAGGTGTACCTACTATGAAGAGAAAAGAGAGAGAACAGAAAGTTAAAGCAGAAATGACAACACATAATGCATAATTGAAGAACAGTAGAACTCAATATAGTGAGAAAATTAGATCCTGATATACTCCAGTAACCTAAGCCTATAGCAGTAAAACTATAAAGGTAGCTGAGAGTAACATGAGTCACTAGTTATAATTTTTGTCAAAAAGAAAAGTTTTAAGCCTAGTCTTAAAAGTAGACAGGGTGTCTGCCTCACGGACCAAAACTGGGAGTTGGTTCCACAGGAGAGGAGCCTGATAGCTAAAGGATCTGCCTCCCATTCTACTTTTAGAGACTCTAGGAACCACCAGCAGACCTGCAGTCTGAGAGCGAAGTGCTCTGTTAGGAACATACGGGGTAATCAGAGCTCTGATATATGATGGAGCTTGATTATTAAGGGCTTTATACGTTAGAAGAAGAATTTTAAATTCTATTCTTGATTTAACAGGAAGCCAATGAAGGGAAGCTAAAATTGGAGAAATATGATCCCTCTTGTTGATTTTCATCAATCAACAAGAGGGATCAATTTATCAGCTTAAATTATATTTTACAAATAAACTTTAGTTTATTTGCATTGATAATTCTTTTTTCATATTTTTTATTTTTTTTTATTGATTAAAGTCTTTTTTAGGTAAAATTATTCTACACTGTAAAAAAAAAACAGTCAAAATTACGGTAAAATACCGGCAGCTGTGGTTGCCAGGAATGTACCGTTAAAAAAAGGGGCATCTGTATAAGACAAAACGGTCCATTGTTTTGGTAACGTTAAATCTTACAGCTAAAAACATTTTTTTTCACTGTGAATCACTGTAGAAAAAATAAATACTATAAACCCTGGAACTGTAATGTCCTGTGAAAAAAATAGCCCTTTCCTTAGATTTTTACATTTATCTGCTGTAAAACAAGAGGTACATTACAGTTTTTTTTACAGTAATTTGTTTATTTTACAATGTGGAATATACATTATTATGGTAAAAAACTTATAAAACAACTGAAATGTGGTAAACCTTTTTACAGGCTGTGTCAATAAAAAACACGGTAAAATTGTAAAACATTTTTATTTCGACCAGTTAAATTTCACGGTAAATTCCTGGCAACCACAGCTGCCGGTATTTTACCGCTAAAAATACAGTACATGTGCAACATACGTTATTTTGGTGTAAATTTTACATTGGCAACTTAAAGATGCACAAATTTAATCAAGGTACTGATTATCACTGAAAATCAATGAGACAATTATAAATAACATCTGGGAAAGAAGACAGTACAGATCATATTGTCTGCAGGATCAAAAATCACTATAAACCTTGACAATGTAGCATATCACTGGTAATGGTTGAACAAAAACTTGAAAACTAGTCACTTGCCCCTCACTGAACAGGAGTAATAAGTCACTGAGTCTGGACTTGGTTGAAGATGGCCCTCAGACAGATCAGGTTCTAAATGTACATGGCACCAAAAGAGAAAAGTTCTGCTGGAGAAGTCAAATTGTTGTCCATCGAGTTTTCACCTTGGGCCGAGAGGATCCGCCCTGCAGAAGAAAGAAAATGGACAGATATTAACGTTTGATCAATGCTGTGCATGCAAAAAAAATTAACAATGACACTAAACACTATGTTAAAATAAGCTTTCATAAAGTATTTCTTAATAGTTATGGTTGCAGTTCTTAAATTTAGTCACAAAAAGTGGTGAGATAGACCATAAATTAACTCAAAATGAAAAAATTCTAATATTTTAATGGAACTTTATTATAAACAAGTTTATGACTCCAAAACAAGTTTCTAAAAAATATAGTTCATCACATTAAATCTATAATTTATACTTTTATGGGCAGAAACATCAGAAACTGAATTTGACCTTCTAAAAAACGGAATCTGGATTAACATAATTTGAAATGAAATTCTATGGCTTGAAAAGTTATTTAACAAAACTGTATTTTAGATTTTGAAATTGAATTTCATTGCTTTGAATAGTTTTACTAATGTAATTTCAGTTCTATTTCATTTCTATTCCTGTGTCATGTTTCACTTGCTGTGTCACTTGCTTCAAAAAGCAGCTAATCAAACAGATTCCCTTTTTATGTGGAACATCAGCTTAAATTATTTAATGTCGTTTTGAGTTTAAGCATTGAAGCATTTCAGAGCATGCTGGATATAATTAACAATTTCAAATTATTTTACATAACACTGCTTCAGCCCAAAGTGTCATTTGAGAAGTTTAACCCAATGTTACAAGGAGGTTCTCATAGACCTTGATGTGCGACATAAAAACATTTTTTTTTTTAACTGAACGTCATAGAGCTGAAATGAAACTCGTTCTCAGACTGCAGATGTCCTGCTGGTTCCTAAAGTCTCTATAAGTAGAATGGGAGGCAGACGTTTTAGTTACCAAGCTCCTTTCCAGTGGAATCAGCTCCTAGTTTTAGTCCGTGAGGCAGACATGTTAAGGATTTGTTTTGGGTTTAACAAATATTTTTTTATGATTATATGGGATATTAATTCAACATGGGTTGCTATTTTGAGTTGTAATTTTATATAGATGTTGTAGATGTCTAGTTCGAAGTGGACCATGTTTGAGGACGCTTTAAGTAGAAGGGACTATATATCTCATAATGCTTAAGAAGCAGAAGAATAAGTTTTAAGAAAAAAGGTGTGGCTCTAAGTGTTGCTTTGGGGGAAGAGTTTCTTTTTTTTTTTTTTTCTCTCGGCTCCGACTATGTATGCCAACAGACACCCTGTTTACTTTTAAGACCAGACTTAAATCTTTCCTTTTTGGTAAAAGTTATAAGTAGAGTGGCTTAGGTTCTTCTGAGTGAGCTCTGTAGATATGCTGGTGGCAGCAGTAGCTCAGCCAAAACTTTCTGTGTTATCTGTCCTCCAAACCCCCCAGTCGATGGCGTCAGATGGCTGATCACACTGAGTCTGGTTCTGCTGGAGGTTTCTTCCTGTTGAAAGGGAGTTTTTCCTCTCCACTGTCGCTACATGCTTGCTCAGTGGGATAGATTGCAAGTCGGTGGCTCGATGCAATCTA
Source organism: Fundulus heteroclitus (assembly GCF_011125445.2). Lineage (NCBI taxonomy): Eukaryota > Metazoa > Chordata > Actinopteri > Cyprinodontiformes > Fundulidae > Fundulus > Fundulus heteroclitus. The sequence goes on from NC_046375.1 coordinate 28,887,581, forward strand.
CTTGGATCCCTTAGTTGTAAACCTAACTAATTATAGTGATAAACTGTATTAGACTTAATTGTTCTGGAATAACTTGATTATTTGGAATGAAGGGACTTTAAAAATGGAATCTGGATCACTGAATTACATTGACTTTGTGTAAAGTGCCTCGAGACAATATTTGTTGTAAAAAGGCGCTATATGATTAAAGTGAATTGAATTAGTCAAACTTAATTTTCAACAACAAAATGAGATTTCAATGCAAATGTATTCAGTTTTAGTTTGGTGAAATTATTTTTTCAAAACAATGCAATTAATTTCAAATTAGATAAATACATATTTGCTTCCTTTATTGTATGGAACTACTCATCTGGACAAATACCCTGATAGACCTGGATTAATGGTTGCATTTTCTGCCAAACTATTTTGAACAAACCATTGGTTACCTCTTATTGAATCTCTGCTTGTGGACTTGACTGAAGTAAAACATACTTCATACTTTTTAGTGATTCAAGTAGATTTGTGCTGATGTATCAGTTCAATCTTGGTATTGGGCAATGTTGGAACATCGGTAGTGTATAGGAAGGACAAAAGTTGGAACGGAACATCCCTAGTTTGTAATTGTATGCACTATTGGAAACTTCATTTAATAGGTTTGCTATGGGCTAAGTGAATAAGCAAGTATCTAATTTAGATGCGAAGCCCTTTACGATGTGATATTTTTGAATTTTTCTCTTTAGGCTGAGGTTTATCCAGACTACTTAGGTTTAGGAAAGTGTTAACTTTTCAACTGTGAAAGATATCGAACTGTTAGTGTCAAAAAGGTAAACACAAATACATCTACCAAAAAAAAAAAAAACGGTATACCAAAATGTAGCTGTGTGAAACTGAACCACAGTGGCTAAAATGCATTTAATACATTTCACAAATCAAATGACTACGGTCCCTTTGTAAAACATTAAAAGCCAAGCAGCCATAACTCTGAAACATACCGAAAAGTTTCCTGCCATGGGTTGATTCCGTCTTTAGTGGGTAATCTTCTTAACACTGGTTTGCTTCTCATTCTCTTCATTCTGATGATGTTTACAACAACACAGCTGTAGGGCAAAAAGACAAAATTAATTTTTTGGAAAGTCGTTAGAAAAGATAAGGAAAAAATTATACCAATTGAAATTTTACCATGTACTTACAATGCTGAAGTCTTTGAGAATTAATTTCTTGACGTTGTTTAAACTTGGAGGTTTGAAAATGTCAGGAACACCAACTTTCTGTTCAAAACAAAAAACAAAATAAGATTCAGGTGGCTGACAAATTAATAATATATCAGAAATATATTCACTAACCTTGAAAAGATATGCAGGTCTTAGCTGTGTCACCACCTTAAAACCGGAAAAAAAAAAAAACACTGAGAAACTATCTTAGGTGTGTCGACCTCACATGGTTTTGTAGAAGCATCAGAGCCATGGTACCTAAACTGCTTGATGTGTTGATTCAGAGTAGAATAAGTTAACCATTTCTTTTTATTTATGAACTATTTAAGATAAAGTGCCCCATCGTAAGCTAAAACTTCCTCAAAGATATCATGACCAAGACATGGTGGCAAGCCTGGCATACAAACATGGAAGTATTTCAAAGAATTGAATACTGACCAAAACTTTACTCCATCAACATCTGTTGTATTGTTGATTAGCAGATGGTTCACAGCAGAGTTGTAGTTTTCTCTGGTACGCCGTGGTCCACACACATTTGGATCAGTACCCTGAAATTCAGATTTGGTAATCAGGCGATACCTGCAGAAGTACTTGGAGGAACTTAAGTTTTCAGAGAAGCCACCAATACAGTGAGAACCCAGATTATCTCCAGCAATACAAAATAATGTTTGTTTTACTTTTGTTTCATCTGGTCCAGCAATCCCATTGTCTGATAGTAATTCTGAAAAGACCTTGGCATGACCAAAATCTGTGAAATCCTTCTCCCTGCAAAGTAAGACAAGGGACATGTGGACCGAATCTGAACCGACATGAAGTGGCAAATTTGCCAAGGATACATACACAAATCTTGTGCTTTGTTCTTGCAGAGCCCAAAGGGTTAGCAACCTCAAAGGCATCCTGGTAAAGTTTTAGCTTGAGACATGACAGGTTTTGACTAAAGAACTCATTAGACCTAAATAACTTATCACTTATGTCACACAGAACATCAGAAGGAGACTCAGTAGAGGGCTCCTCTGATTTCTGTATCAAATCAGACTTTAACAAAAATTTTGAGTAAACTTGCGTCACTTTTAAAAGATGACACACTGATGCAGTCACTAATGATTGATACTCAGAATCTCTATATAAAATCACTAACTGTGACATATGGGAAGTAAAAGATGACTTCACCTTAAAGGTACTTGTCCATCATTTGACTGGACAAGTAACCACATGGCCTTTTACAAAATGGCTCTTCAGATGAGCTATTAGCTCTTTAGCATCTTGGCTCTGGTGTTGGTACATATTCATTAAACTTTTAAAAGAGGCAACTTGCCTAAAAACCGTAATATTGGTAGGGCCAGCGTGTCTTTGATAAAAATGTAGCCTTAAGTGCTCCATACCTAAAAAACGTTTGCTTGTAGTCAGTTTTATTGCACTTAAAAACACAACATGACTCATTACAATGAAGCTTGCAGTGAAGCACATAGCCCCTTGATGACTGCACCACCTTGCCACAGAAATTACACCTCAACATGTCGTCCAGTTAGCCAACTTCACACACACTCAGAGCAATAAATTCTTAAAAAATAAATGATCGGTCAAAACTGTACTGGTGGGTTTTCAATAAAGCTGATAAGATAGTCAACAGACCTAGCAAGCTTCAGGAAACAATTAAATTAGAACGGCGTCTAAAACACTCAGAAAAGACGGATGTACTCACCTCACGTATTTGTTTTAGGCAGTCCAGGGGAAGAAAACGTCAGAAAACTAAAATATTTTTGCGGCGCAACGGCGGTGGCATGAGGTCAGAAGCTGCGTGGTGGTGAAATGATGGCGGCTGTCTCTTCTTCCGGGCAAACGAGCAGCTGCGCACAGCTTAGCAGCGCGACACCCTATTGGTGGAAACGCTCAGTAAGGTCGTTAATTGGATAACAGCTTTGAAAAAGAGGAGGGAAAATATGTTTTTCTTTGAGCGCTCTGCAATGGCGTACCGCGCACGTGACGTCACCATCTCATGAGCAACGCCCCTTGCCGCTAAGGTAGGGCAAACAGTGTCACAGTAAAAGACTTGTAATGTGATTTCAAATAGTAAAACAGCTGTTCAGCTGTAAATCAGCAACCATCACACCAACTCTAGATTTAAAATGGACACACCAAAGGTGACATGAGACATAAAAGAGCAGGGGAAACAATGTTAAGTCAGAATTGTGTGGAAATGGGGCTGTTTTTATTGGAATCTGCATATTCAGTGCCGGCCCGAGGCAGAAGCAAACTTAGCGTCTGCTTAAGATCCAAGGGCTACAAGAGGGTCCCCAAGAGCAATAATTGTTTTTTATTTTTTTTGCATGCATACATAATGATTTTTATCTCAGTATAGTAATTAAGATTTATGATAAAAGAGTGCATATTTTGACATGACTTTGATCATGTAGAAATTATAACTTCTCATGAAAAAAAAAGGTCTTGGGGGCCCTTAAGTAGGTGTGCATTCTGCATCGGTAATATTAGCTTGCAATGAATATCAAAACTTCTATAGCACAAATAAATGACAAGTAGACAAAACAATGTCCCAAACATTCTAAATGCAGCCTTTGCATATAGTTATCTACATTTACAGTTTTAAGAACTCATATTCTTTTTTTTCTTCTTAACAGTGTCCTGTCCGGCAATGTGGCAATAAGAATTGTTGTCTTAATGCCAAAAAGAGCTCAACAGATTTTACTTTCACTTGATTTATGTATGTAAATAGTTTTATCATAATTCATGCAAGGAGTTTTTCAAGTTATATGGACACTACAGTGAGTAAGTAGAAGAGCAAATAAAATGAAGAAAAGGTGAAAGAAAGAGGAGATAAAAGGGAGAAAATAATAGAACGCTTTCAGTCTGCTTAATCACCTGCAAAGAGAGATGTAACAAGAACTTTCTTCAATCATACTCTATTTTTTCATTTTTCTTTAAAAATAAAACAGAAAATTAAGAAGCACTACAAAGGGTGCAATTTGTTTATTTTAATATCTTGTCATTAGCGGGGATTAAATGTTTTCTATAACAAAGGTCAATTTCTTTTTTTGTCTTTTAGTGCTAATATTTCAGCGTTTTTACAAAATTGCACTTTTGGCATTTTTACAATGGACTATATTTTAAACCATTTACTTCTTTAAAATTAAAGTTTATGCTTGCTTCACAATCAACAAGTATTTCCTGTAAATTCTAATGTGCAAAACTCAATAACCTGTGATTTTATCCAAATAATGTCGTAAAAATTAATGTTTTTGGACATTTTTGTCTGTACGACAATTTCTTTTAAAATGTATGCATATTTATTAATTTTCACAGCGAATCACTGTGAGTTTTATATTTTCTTAGCGTAATATTCAGTGTTTTCTCCAGTCACTTGATTAATCATTATTTAATGTATTTATTAAAGTAAAGGACCGCTTTTGGTTTCACGGTCTTTTACTGTTGCTCTTTGACGGTGTTTTGCTGTATATTTTACTGACTTTTTTTACAGTGTAGTTGGAGAAAAAAAATACAATTGAGCTCATTCTGTCTTGATTTTATTGATTTTTATGGTGCACACAATGGTATATTTTGATGATACATGGGATGAATGTTATGGGCGAAGCTTATGCATGAACAAGCAGTTCTTCAACAGAAATCAACACTTTTATTTGACCAGATTCCCTTTCATAAGGTAAAAACACATTTGGTACAGTTTTTTGGTCAATTACAGCTTTGCCTGGCATACCGCCCTCTAAAATCTTTGTGGAAATAATATGCTTCACCCGATTCAGTCCAGATTTGCTGCAGTTATAGTAAAGTTCTCCTAAAGCACAACTAAATTTAGGTATTTCAAAACAGCAACTTGGCTAATCCTCATTCTAGTCACCAGCCCACGCTGATCGCTGATCAAGCTAATCCCACCAAACAACTCATGGGAAGTAGTTTGTCTCTAGTCCAGCCATGTTAGTCATTAGCTTTGCAATTGTAGCACCCTTTTAACAAGCAATGAATGGTTTAATGGAAAGCCAGGTGATGAGTTGCCACCCTGTCCAGCAACTCATTGCCACACATAAAGTTCACCAACTGACATGAAGGGAACCAGAGTTTTGCGCTTGTGACGCAGCAATGACTAGATGAAATACTGAGGGGAGAACAGCATCCACAAAGAAAGGAAGCCTAATCGCTTGACCAGAAAGCAGACGATGGTGTCTGCATCTATAAATCTGAGGCTGCCACTAATAAGATTTTAGCCGTTTAGAATCCAGAGGCATCTTTAGGATTGAATCCCCCTGGTTGGACCTGGCTTGCTCTGATAAACCCAGATCCTTATTCCTGTTTTAATCCTCTGGACTTTCTCTTTAGAGTACGCCTAGTGCTATGAAGAACTGTCATTTACACGGGTGGTCTTTTAGATTTAGATTTTGTATTGAACGCTAAAGACGGTCACAGTCTAGACCAAACACTGCACAGGGGGTTCCTGTTGTTGAGAAAACTTTTATTACTGAGTGGAAGATGCTAGAAATGTCACTCTTAGCTATATTTTGTCTTGGGTCCTTTGATTTGGTCACCAAGGAGTGAAAACAGACATAATGAAGTTACTTTTGCTTAATTCACCATTAAAGTTAACTCGCCTTCCTGCTCTGAGCCATAGGTTAAGAAGTCTGAGAAGGAACATTAGCTCTTCAATAAGATGACAGCTGTTTTGCTGTTTTGGTGGGTCCTGGCACAGTGGGTACCCTGAAGGAATGCTCATCTCATCTGGTTCATCTTTCTGCTAACATTAGGGAAGCATTATGTGTGAAGACAAGATGATTTACTCACTGAGAAATTCTGCTCTCCCCTTCACCCTCGGCCTGGCCACGCTGGCAGGAAAAAGCATTCCCTTCTGTCCTTCCTTTGCCTGCCTTTACTTCTGAAGCTGGAAACAGTCGGTATTCAGAGTTCTTCCCATTTTCGCCTCTGTTCAGCAGCCAGTAAAGGGCTTTGGAAGAATGCTGCACATTAAGTTTGTTATACAGACCTGTTGATGAAAACTAAAGAAAGGATGGTTATCACAGTACAATAATTTGTAATTGTAGAAACATCTTTCTGATGGCTTGTAAATTACATTTTTGGGCGGAAATTCTTCGTCGCCAGGGCATAACCCCGATAACCAAGGTTCTTAAACTGTTTTTGGTTGTGAAGATGTAAAAATAAAAAAGCATTGCAACTGCTACTGTTTTTGTTTATATTTTTCTTGTTTACTACTGATCTGTGGTTTAGAAAAGGTCATCCAGGTGCAAAGGAAACAGTGAGATTAGACTTTACCACACTACAAAATCAGGTCAAATATGGCTACTATAAAAGCATTTGCTGAGTAAAAGTTTTGTCATCAGACGTTTAAATGTTATAAAACAGAAAATCATCAGTATGAAACCATAAAATGGAAACTATGTCGAAAATTTGGAAAACGTTTGACCTAATCGGCACGGAAAAGGTTCACTGGAAATTTAATTGACATTCTTCCATGGTGTTCCATCCCGAGACCTAGATCCTAGATGGATAGATGTGGAAGGAGCTGAAGAGGAGACAGCATATCAGTGGATTCAGGACTCTGGATAAGGAATGGTCTCTGGTAAAAGGGATGCCCACAGATCTCTGTTTGCTCCAGCCGTGTGACATGTTGTAGAAGAAGGTTGTTGAAAAAGACGATTGTAGAAAGTATTTTACAGCAGGGGTGCCAATAAGGGTAATGCACATTATTTCATGTACAAAGTATGCTAACATGACTCAAAAGTCTGGACTAACCTTTTTCATTCAATTTGGTTTAAGGAAGCTCTGTTCTGTGTCGAATCAACTGTAGCGGTGCACTGAAGGGACACTCCAAAGCCGATGCCAACTACTGGCTGGTAGGAAGCCAGTCTCAGCTTCCTACCAGCTGCCAGACACTTATATCTCGTCTGTCCCCCCGTCACGAGTTCCAACAATGCCACTACATAAAGGATTTAAAGACACTGCAGACTTCTTCAGTGATCATGTATCTGAAAGCTGTTAGCTAGTCTAGTAAGACCCGTCTTACTTGAAAATCAGGACTTCAAACATAGATAAGCGATGACGAGCGTAAAGCAATCACCTTTAATATTTGGGGCTTGTATCGATACCTCGAACTAAACCAGCAACTGGATCATAGAGTTTTAATGTTGTGAGCTATGGTGTCACACCTTCTCTCGTCACAGAGGGGGAATTGTTTGCTTGGGTGTTTACAACAGTGTCTGCTGGAAACTGCAAATCCACGGTCAGCCCAGGTGGATTTTGCAGAGTGACTTTTTTCCTTTGGTGCAAACATAAAAAAATAAATAAAAAAACAGCAGTCACCCAATGGAAAACATTGCATGGTGAGCTTTGGCTGACTTGACACTTCGCAGGGCTGAGTGCAGCCGGTTCAGAGAGGAAATGTTCGCTTTTGGAAACGGCCCTGGGAGAGTCGTGTTCATTGAGGTTGGTCTGAGACTGGAATGGTACGGCTGAGCCTGAACATGCCCGTCACTACTGCAGTTTCTGAAATACGTAGAAGTACAATTTGACCTAAATCCCTCCCTTCCCCATTCTGATTCTCACCTTGAACTTCACCGCATCTAGATGTCGAAATGTATTGATGTGCTGTGTTGTGATTGGCTGATTTGTTGTTGGTGTGAAGAAGCGACTGAGTGGGGGTACCTAATTAGCCCCCAGTGAGTGCATGTCTGTGTCAAACCTCCCATTTAGAAGTTAGTGCTAACAAAAGTAAGCATCGGGTCACCTCAAAGATTCAAACCTTTTATTGTTTTCAGTGCTTTTGATGCATTCCTCCTGGACATGGCAACACTGCTGAATTGATTTGATGAAAAAGGGTCATGAATACATAGGTTCACTGTTCAAATGCCGCAGGGGGAGATAGGGTCTCAGAAGTTGGAGTTTAACTGTTTAGTCTGCTTAGTTAACAATGTACTTCATATTTTTTTTACAAGTGTGAATGCGCACTCTTTAAAAAAGGCGACTCATGCATTCTCATCCTGTTTTTGCTCCTACAGTGAATGATGTGGAAGAAACGGAGGGGCTGCCATCGCTGGACAAGCCCGGCTGGTACTCCCAGGGCAACTGGCCACACCTCCACGAGCTGCTTAAGACCATAACAGGAAAACCAGAACCCAAGGTACGTCTGCCACCCTCACCGTTACAGGAGCAAGCTGCCAGGCATCGAGTAGAGGGGTGTCTATGGCTCGCTTTGAGGTTGACTCCCAACCTCAGTCTTTGGCAGAGAATAAAAGGGATGAGGCCTTCGTGATAAATCAGCTCAGAGAGATTCACAGGGGCATGATGAAGTGAAGGAACGTGGCTCTTGGCATGACTGCTGAGGGAGTAGATCTCCGTCCACACTGGGAGTTTCTTCCCAGAAGAAGCTCAACGTTGCAATGTGTAATTCTCAATACTATACATAGGACATCTATTCTGCCATAAATGACGTCCTGTCACATTGAGTTTAATTTCCAAAAGCAGGTAACTAAGCAGTAACCTCAGTCTAGTGCTTTTCTGATAAATCATATCTAAATAGATACGATGCTCTGCAATTTCTCTGGAGTAAAAAGATCCTGTTTTTTATCAATTTGAAGGCTTTCTCGTGTTCTCCTCCTCCAGACATTTTTATATCATTGCAGCTAAGACCTAACATTTTCCACAGGGTTGCTAATTGTTCTGTTGTGTCCCATTAGTTGGGAACTACATCAGTAAATCTGCTGTCATTATTTCATCATATTTTGAGTCAAATTAAAATTTTTTTAGCTTAAACTACTTTTTTGTTGGTCACTGCAATGATTCAATCCAGTTGTGTTAAAAACAACCTGGTTTGATAACCTAGTTAATGTTTGCAGCCTTCGCCTATCCTGTGTTATATTACCAAACGTCAAATTACATGAATAACACAATATTTTATGATTATAATATTGTGTTTACGCATAATCTATGTGTTTGTCCTAACTCTAGCTGAACTCTGATTTTAGAGCCAAACTTTACCTGTGAAATGTAATTCCCAGTGTTAACGACTGAGTTTTGCTTACATTGCGTAAATAAAGAGTGAGACATGAAATAAATACATAAAAAATCCATGACCTTTGGTTATCTTTCTCCGCTGGCTCTCTTTGAACAAGCAGTATCAAACTGCAAAGTCTTTTCTAGCAGTGGGTTATTTATGGTACCAAACTAAAGTTCTGAGCAATAGTCTCTTAATAAGACAGAGTTGATTTGAAACACCACTAGTGGAGGTGCAAGTTTTTGTTTCTGCGTAATTATTTTCTGCGTTAGTGCTTATTGAAAGTATTTTAATTATACAGCTGGTGGAACATGGATGTACAATACTCCTTTAGAATCTGCTAAAGTTACATATTTCCTGAGTTTGACTAAACTTACGTTTGATATTATATCCACCCTCCAGTAACTGGAGATTCAGTCTGAATGTCTGCGTTTCAGTGTTGTCATCAATAGAGACAGAGCCAAGAGTACAAATATAGTCCTTTGGGATGTCAACCAATATGAAAATGCAATGACCTCCATCATAAAGCCCCACTGGGAATGTTCAGGGTAAATTTGAGTACTAGATCCCTGTTAGGATTATTTTCTATAACAGAATATATAATCTCATGGGACTGAGCCTATGCGAGCGGAGCCAAACACAAAGACCCAGGTTCCTGGAGTTAAATTGCAGCTTCTGTTCAGATGGGAGTCACTGAGGATTTCCTATTATTAAAATGAGTTACCAAATGCTTCAGAACAATGTTCACAGCTGCTGTTACTACCTTTTAGTGTTGCTTGAAGCCCAGACCTATGGCAACACACCCTGTTTCTAACACTTCTAAAGCTACAAAACTCCTAACCTGCACATCTGGGCTTCAGTCTCAACAATTTTGTGATTTAAACTCCTATAAATAAGATTTAAGAAACAGGGTTTTTTTTATCCTGCTGTATTGAGTGTAAAGTATTGCAAACCTTCCCCTACCTGTTGCTATGCTGCAAGTCAGCTAGATATCATAGCTACCGTGATAGGCAGTCACATTCCCCTATATTAGAAAAATGGCAAAGATGTTTATTTGGAAATCTATCCAGTATTGAATAACAATACCAGATGCCAGAGGACCATCATCCATCCCTTTTTTAAAGTTGTAATGTTTTAAAACAAACATTGGGTACAAGTTAGCATGTCTATTAAAGTAAACGGGGTCACTATATTTTACGCAGTTCTATTGGGTAAGAGAACTGTCAATAAAAATGTATGCGTAGGTGTCTGAATTTGTAAATATAAGTAAATAAACATAAACAAATTTAAGATTTGTATTTGTTCCTTGTTGTCAACTCATGCATATGTGACATCACATTTTTCATTTGTAAGAATACAAATATAGAAGTTACGAATACAAGTTACAAAGTTACAACTTTGCAACATTACAAGTACAAATTACAACTTGTACTCCTGATGAAACTATTACACTCCTTACCCATTGGTGGCGGTAATGACATGTAAAATCAGATATTTAATCTGCGAGAATACAAGTTCAGTTTTCTTCGTCGTCTGCTCATTTAATAGTGGTTGGTGAACAACCTTCAGGTGCATTACTGCCACCAACTGTAAGGTGTGTGAAAGTTTCATTGGGGTTGTAGATTCATACTCGTAAATTTGTGATTTGTACTGGTATGTATTGTTGCAAAGTTGTAACTTTGTAACTTGTATTTGTGACTTCTAAACTTGTATTCTTACAGATGAAACATCTGATGAAACATCTGATGTCACATGTATGAGTTGACAACAAGGAACAAATACAAATCTTAAATTTATTCACGTTTATCTACTTACATTTACAAATTCAGACACCTATGCATACATTTATATTGACGGTTATGTTACCCCATAGATGCTTTACAAGTTAACATTAGCTTGTCAGTCTTCTGGCATTAGTTTCCAAAGATCAGAATGGTTGAAAGGCGTGGGTTCCTGGCAGGCAACAGGCTAAAGGCAGTTTATTCTGGGGGATCCCCAGATTAAACAGAGATACAGAAGACAAACACAGGAATCTAATCTCCTGTTAACCCAACCTGCATGTTTTTGGGTGGAGGGGATTGCCTTCTTTTGGCTCACTCTGTTCTAACTGCCTGTTACCCGAGTAGAGCCTGTGATACGGCAAAGGAAATTTGAAATTAGCCCAATAGCTGTGTGGCTTTTGAAAACAGAATAGACACATCAAGTGTGTCATTCCAAACTGGGCTCATTCAGACCTGCAGAAGCTGAGCTGGCTGAGCTTGTCATCATATCCAGCCCTTCCCCTCAGCTCTCTGCTCAATGCCCCCTCTGTTCTCCAGCCACGTGGAGAAAACTCCCATGGAATCTGGTGTCAAGCTGCACTTAGCGCTTCTTTAAACAGTCCACCGGGGTGACCCCAGGCACTCTGTGTTTTCACTTCTCTCCGCTTTCACCTGACAGAGCTTAAAGCAGGTAGACTGAATGGAGGCATTCAGGGAAGATTACGGTTCAGTCTAAGCACAATGCTGAGAATGGAGTGGGGCGGGGGGGAGGTCACGGCGGGGCTCACAGGACATGATCATACAGATTTCAGGTGTGGCCACCTTCTTCAATACAGTCTGCCAGAGCTTAACTGGAAGCGTAAATGCTGTAGTTTTTTTTCACCAGCGTTATAAAAGGCTGTCAGACCTTCCTTTGATGCAATAAATGTAGACACCAACAATAGCTCTGGCCCAGCCAACATGTTTCATAGTAAGGCTCACTACATTGATCCGTTCAGCACTAGTTCTGAAGATAACTGTACCGCTCTTCTTTCCTCTGTTTCTCAAAGATCTGAGACTTCAATCCTATTTTATTGATTTCTTAGATAAACAGATGTTTCACTCCCACTGGCCATACTCGGCCTTTTACCTTAATAATCTTCACTCTTTAATTTTTAAAACAAAAAAGCAACATTTCTGAACAATATGTTGAGACAACAGTATAAGTTTCAGCAGCTAGTTTAATTTGATATTGCGTGTCACATCTCGGTGCTGCTTATTCACACCAGTGTGAAGAAAAGCCAAACTGATCTGCTATGGTCTGGTAACAGACAGTTTCTATAAACTACAGTTTATGCTGTTCTAATTTACCAGAATCAGCTTTATTGGTCAGGTTTGTGGGTGCAGACAAGGAATTTGACTTTGAGTCCAATATTCATAAGCAGAACAGCAAACTACAATCTATAACAGAAAAACATTCATGGAAGAAAGGGAAGAATAGAGGCAGGATATACAGGACATTTATTCCCCTCAGCAGAATAGCCGTTTTAGCCACCAGTGCTCTCTATAGCACCGGCCTGAGGGGAAATGTCTGAATAACCTGTGGCCAGGATGAGTTGGGCCAACAGTTATGGTGGCTGCCTGTTTTCTGGCCCTGGATCTGTACAGGTCATAAATGGATGGAAGGTCAGTCCTGCTGAACCTCTCTGCAGCTCTAATTGTACGTTGTAGTTTATACCAGTCAAGTTTCTGCCAATTATTATTATTTATCAAGTCAAAATTTTAACAAGTGTTGCAAATACAATTTAAATGTCTTTAAAAATGAATAGATTTAATTTATTGCTTTTGGAAAGGTGTGGAATTTAATGAGTTAAGTCTTTTCTCACAAGATTTAAAAAAAAATCTTTTCCCTGACTGGGAAAGATCTAGATTGTAAATATATAGAAGTGGTGAATGACCACTTCTGACAAAACTTGTCAGAAGAACAGTCAGAACAGCATTGTTCCGCAGATGTGGGAGGCATTCCAATTCCCTCCTTGTCTTCAACAACTGGGTCAATTTTAGATGAGCTGAAAGTTTCACTTTTGCCCACATAATTGCTCCATGTTTTACTAGAGACCAACACCCTGCGCTGCAGAAGTGTATGTCAGAAGGTTATTTTAAAGACAACCTTCATGCTACCTAAACTCTGTAGTTAGTTTTCTCGCATATCATTTGGGGCTAAAAAGCCAGTTGAAGTTGTCGCTAAACAAGTGGTGATTGAAGGGAAAATGCTGATAATACCGTCAGTCATCCATGAAAAACAACTCTGTGCTTCGGCTGATCATCATGTGTAAAATCGTGCAGAAGAAACAATTGTTACAAATTTATTCAATAATGTGATCCATGGACATCATCAGATGTTGTGTGCTAAAAGAGGACACGTGGAAAAGAAAAACCTTTGTAATGCAACATATTGAACATATACACTTAGTCCTCACAGCTGATAGCCAGGGTTGTTTAAATGGCCGAGCTGCCGTCATGGCCAGGAAATGAACTGTGGGGTATCCCCGCTGCTGAGTCCTAAGTTGTTGTTTCTCTTGAAGCCAAGAATCTGTAGAACAACAAGGGTTTCAAGCAAGGAACTGTGAAATCTGTTTTTGTTGGGTGAGGAGAACACTTCCTTTGCTTCTAAAAATCCTTTACTGTGCTCCGTTTGGCATGTTGTCATGGGAAAGTGCTTTTGTTTGCAGCAGTTAAGCCAGTTTGTGTAATTCTCCACCAAAACTATGCTGCCCTTCGGTCTCCAAACCTACCGCATCGTGTCATAAAGAATGATAGTCAGAAAAGTGCGTTTTAAAATGTTTGATCTGATGGCAAAAAAAAGTGAAAATGGCATGTTTGATACTCCTCTGTCATCTGTTGGTCTGTTTCAAGGGCATCTGTGGATTCCAGCTGCAGGGTAAACCATGGATTATGGTCTAAACCAGGGATACCCAAAGTGGGGGTCACAAGACACCTCTTAGGTAGAGATGGGTATCGTTAGGGATTTATCTAAATTTCTACGCTTAACAATACCCCTTATCGATCCGGTATTTTATTGGTACAATTTTTTATCAAACAAATGGGTAAAACATATGAATAATGATCACTGACTGGTTTACTTTTAAAACATTTGGATCAAAACCAAACAAAATAAAAGGACAAAAAAATATATTTTATAGAGCAATAAAAACATTATCTAACTATATACAAACAAAAGACTAAAACACTAGATCTTGAATAAAGAGTATGTTGTAGGAGAGAGGAATATCAACATTGACAAGACAGAGAATGATTGAAAACACTCTAAATATGCTCGTTTCCAATGGGGAAACAGACAAGTCGGTGTTGTCTCTCTGACTTCAGGCAGAGTTTGCTGCAGCAGCACAGCAACGCTGACTGACTGACCTGTCAGGGCTTTTAAAGCAGGATGGCCTCATAGCTGCACTCGCTTTGCTGAAGAGATGATAAACTTAGAGCGATCAGTGCTTTTACTTGTTGGCAAAGTCTCAAACAACACAGAAAAAAATTTGCCAGATTCATTGCTTGTTGCTTTTGAATAAAACAGTCGTTAGAGGGTCTGAAAAGTTGCTAAATAGTTGGCAACAGTGTTGATGAAAGTAAGTGAGGTGAACATGTGAGGGCAGAACGTTAGCCCCTCCCATCAGTCCCGTCAGTGTGTGTTTCTTAAGGAGGAGGAGATCCGCAAAACAGGGTTGGAGTCCCTGAAAAATTGTGACCTTTAAAAATGGCGTTACGAGGACAGATAAGGCTACAAAAATGCAACTTAATTCTCGTTATATTATGAGTTTATTCTCACAATCTCCAAAAAAAAAGAAAAAAAAGAAAAGAGGAATCCCCCCCACCCTCGCCAAAAGGGCTCACCAGTCTCTGGCAGCATCATTTTTGGGGTCGCAGGCTGAAAAGTTTGGGAACCCCTGGTCTAAACCAACATCCACAGCATTAGCTATGGAAAACCGAGCTGATTTGGCTATTTTTTGTTAATGACACATTTTAAAAATGTTTTGTATTGTGTTTTACACAATTTGTGTTTTGGTAGGAGTTAAGACTAAAATAGGGCAAAAAAAGAATTCAGTGTTTTCATCTAGAATGAGCTAATTGAACAATTAAATAGCTAATTAAAGTAAATCCAGCCGTCTAACATCTTTATGGTTCCTTCCTTCATGAAAGCTTCATGTGTATTAGTCAACAGTCACTCCCTTCTCAGATGGGTTGCGTCTGCACTGCAATCCTTGGCCTCTGTAAATATTTATCAGAGCGATCCCTCGGCTCTGGAAGCGTCTCTGCTGAGTAATAAGAGGTGCTGGCTTTTTCTGGAGTATGAGGACCAGCTGTGGGCAGTTCCAGGAAAGTCTGCTGGAAATGTGATTCCTGCTTGCTTTGCTTCATAGTTCCCCGGTTTGTCCGTCAGTTTGTTTTCTCACATGGAAGGACCAGCCTGGGGTCCTGCACAGCCCTTTGAGGGGTGGGGGTTTTAACCCAGCTACTGGAATGTGTTACGTCCTCTTTCCGGCTCTCAGACTCCTGTAGGGTGGTTGGATTTAGTTCCACCTCTCACACATGCACTTATAAACAGACATGTTTTATTCCTTCGTCGTGCTGGCTAAAATGGGTTTACATGACTCTGCGTGTGCTCATTCTGGGTCAGATGTGTATGTTAGAAATAGCTTCTTTTTCACTATATATCAGCAATGTTTGCATCTCCTTTCCTGCTCAGCTTTTCATTTCAATGTAATAAAGGACACAATTGTAAATAAATGGTGGCGGCGGCATCATGCTGTGGACATGCTTTTCTTCACTAAGGACAGGGAACCTTGAAGGAAAGATTAATGGATCTTTACCGGGAGCTTGAGGCTGGGTTCACCTTCCAGCGGAACAAAGATCCTGATTATACAGCTAAAACAGACGGCATATATATCAGAACTTTTATGTTAGAATGACCTAGTCAAAGTCATGACCTAAATCCAGTTGAGAATCACTTGAAAAGTGATCTTTATGGAGACTGAGCTTGAGCTATTATGAGAAAAGACATTTGCCAAAAAGTCAGTCTCCAGATGTTTAAAGGTGGTAGACGCAGAACCCAAAAGACAGACAGGCTTAATACAAATGTACACCACACTTTTTAGATTTTTATCTGTAAAAGGGGCAACGGGAGCGCAAGAGTTGGGGAGTTTGTCCAGTAACTGGAGGGATGCCGGATCCGCCGCTCCAACTGTCTCAGTCGTCGTGTCCTTGGCCAAGACACTTCACCCGCATTGCCTGCTGGCAGTGGTCAGAGGGCCTGGTGACGCCAATGTATGGCAGCCTCACTTCTCTCAGTCTGCTCCAGGGCAGCTGTGGTTACTAGCATAGCTCACCACCGTCAGGGTGTGAATGGGTGAATGATTGTAGCGTAAAGCGCTTTGGGGTCTTCAGACTTGATAAAGCGCTGTACAAATACAAGCCATTTACCATTTAAATAACTTAGCAAAACATACATGTTTTTTCCACTTTAGTAGTGTACTACTTTATGATTGTCAGTCACATAAAACCCATCAAAGGTAGCAGTCGTAACAGTGGACCTGTTGAAGTGTGTGGATACTTTTGTAAGGCTCTGGAAATCTGCTTATTCACTGAAAAGTGAAAGTGGATCTCTGTCTCAGTCTGCTTTACATCACCCTGATTTCCCCCTACCTGCTCCTGGGAGCAGGTTTCAGCAGTGTCTCTAAGACAGGTGAAATTAAAGGTTGGTTTGTCCTTTGAAATCTGCAGGTAGCGTATTTTGGCGACAGCATGAGGTCCGACATATTCCCCGCCACCACCTTCGGGAAGTGGGAGACTGTGATGATAGTGGAGGAGATGGAGGGAGAGGGCGTTCCCAAGAGTGACACGGCAATGTCCAACGAGTCCCAAGTGGAGCCGCAAGAGAAAAGAGGAAAGTTTGAGGTAAGTTCAATGAGGAAGCTCTTCCAGACTCAGCCTCACCTCCTGCTCTGTGGTGTTTAGAAGCAGTAGAGCTTTCTGAGCTGTCTAAAATAAAGACATAAAGGTAAATAGAGTGAACTTATATAGCGCTTTTCCAGTCATGCTGACCACCCAAAGCGCTGTACACTATAGCCACATTCACCCAGTTGCTCTCACTAACACACACACATTTATACGTCGAGATTCAGCTCGGTAGGCAACTTGGGGTTAAGTGCCTTGCCCAGGGGCACATCGACATGTGGCAAGGGGAAGCTGGAATCGAACCCACAACCTTCTGATTGCCAGATGACTACTCAACCCATCAAGCCACAGTCGCCACAATGGTGATGAGAATGTGGGGGGAAAAAAATTGGAAATGAACCACGGGGAAGTGAAATGGAGGGGAAGTGCTGCTTTCTGTCTCATAAGGCAGAGGAGGAAATGAATCAGCAGAGAGTTCCGATAAGAAAAAAGAAAAACGTCAGCACAAATGTGGTGGATGAAGGATTGAACTTCCTTTTTTTTCTGCATCAGAATATAATGTTTCACTGTGTGAGCCTGCTGCGTGAACCCAGATGTAGGGAGAAGGTCCCAAAGCTCCCTGAATGGACCAACCTGACTAACTGTCCATTTGATGTGCCACCACTGATCTTTCAATACACAACAGCAACTCATTGGGCATGAATGTGGTATGAAGATGACATGACTGAAAGGATTCTAAATTTTAAGCTCCAGCCTCTCACTATGATGTGCGAGTATCCATTTTATTCTATTTCTCAACCCTTTATCAGATAAAAACCCACTGAGATCAAGACCTCTTTCACAAGCTGACCCATGTTTATCTTGTTCGCACACACAATGTGGAGTTAAAGTCTGCTGGAACCGGAACTGGGGCTGTGTGCTTTGATCAGACCAGCGTAAAGGTTGAACTTTTCAGAAACAAAGCACTCTCAAGCACAGATGGTCTTAGCATGCAACACAGGATTGATGGGTGGAAAAGAACCTTAAATCCACTGTTAAGCATGGTGGAGGATCTATGATGCTGTGGGTCTGTTTCACTTACAAAAACTGTGTCTCTTGTTAGAGCACATGGCATCATCAATACCAGGAGATTTTAATAAAAATCCAGTGAACTGGACAGGTAACTGAAAATGGGTCATCATTGGGTCTTTCAACAGAATAATGATCCAAGACATGTGGTCAAATATACTACCAATGCCGTCTCAATCCCCAGACGATGGCATAAGAGAGAACCCAAGACTGGACAAAACTCCCTCTTTCTTTATGCTCCAAACCTGACAAATATGGATTGTACAACATGACAACACAACTGTTTAAAACAGATTTTTCTACAGTTTTTAGTGGGACATTGTCCTATGTCAATGAAAACTTCCATTAGTTTTCTGTGTTTACCCGTCGACCGATAAAGTATCGGTGTGTGTAACCTGATATCAGCTACGAGAGTTTCCTGTTTTGGTAAGGAGTCTAAGCAGCTGCTAAGATTAACCTGCTCCCACAGTGTAATGAATTGAGACAGAGGACCTAGAATTCAACCAAGACAGGTCAGCGTAGTTTGAATACAATATATTGAGATCGTAAGCACGGCAACTCCCAGGGTTTTCGTCAGCACTTAGGACGGGAAACCCCTGGAGGCAGAGACAGCAGCTTAGTTAGCTCTGTGTGCCACAACGTGTTGTAGGGGAAAGATCATTAACCTCTTAGAGTCCGGATCTGGAGCAAGAAAGTGCCAGCTTATGTTGGTAGGCGACAGGCCAACGACTTCCGTGCTACATGGGGAAACTCGGTTGTGGGCTAGGTCTGGAGCTCGGTGGTACGGGGACAGGCAGGGGTTCAGAACCGTAAAGGCGATAGCAGGCAGGAGGATTTAAGGGCCTTTTCCAGGTTCCAGTTCTAAGGTGAAGTCCGGGGTCAGAGCCGAGAGACAGAGATCCGGTGAGAATCCAATGGGGAAAATCCAAAGTACAGTCAGGGCACATATCCGGGTCCTGTAACAGGCTGGCTTGAGAGCCACTCAGGAGTTAGGCAGGTTCAATAACTCACAGGCAGAACGGGTCAGGTTTACAGGCAGGCAGTCCAAGTCAGACAGGGATCAGGCAGGCTCGGTAACAGAGGACAGAACAGGTCAGGTAACAGGCAGGTAGGATAACCGTTTTGAATGCTGGATTAGTTTTACCGGTTGGCTCGAGATAATCTGGCACTGATGTCTGGTCTGAAGGTTGGTTATATAGTGGTAAATGCAGGTGGATCAGGTGAGAGTTGATTGAAGACAGGGCGGAGCTGGGCAGTTGTGTGGAGTGAGTGATAATACCAGCATCAGTGCCGAGATCCATGCACACAGAAAGGACACATATGAGATAATTTTTGTTGTGAATCAGACTGTGGCTCATGTTCAGTGATCAGTCTCTATTAATGTGATCTGATTAAGACATTTTTACAAACGATTACCCCTGGCATGGTGAAGGGTTTGGCTGTTTCCCTTAAATCAATCTGGCGTAGCTGTGGGGGAATAAAACCTGATGCATTTCACCATCAATAAGGATGTCATGCCTGGGGCTGCAAGAATGGCCACAGAGCCCCAGCTGATATTATTGGGTTAATTTTCACTAGCAATGCCGCCTGACCTGTAGGATCACTATATCCCTTACCTAGAACCAGTCTGACAACACGAAGTAGGCTGAAAGATCTCAGAGCACAAATCATGCCCCAGTCTAAAGAAATTCATCGAGAACAGATCGGCCTTGGAAGGGTTCTAAAACCATTTCTAAGTCTTTTGATCTTCATTGTTAAAACTATTATGTAACAAAGGCAAAAACATTCAGCAACAGGGAACCTAGCAAACTTACTCGAAGAGCACATCAACGGCTCACCCAGGAGCTCATAAAAAAACCCAGTTCAGCATTTAAATGCACTGTAGGTCTCTCTGCCTTAGTAAAGGTCAAGTCTTATAATTCAACAATAAGAACAAAGGATTTATGAGAGGGGAAAGAAAGACATCGATGGGAGAATTCCAGCAATGACCCTGAAGACTTTTGGGGAAAAGATTGTTTGGACTGTTAAGACAAAAGTGGACCTTTTTCTAAACTCTTTGCCCCATTATGGCTGTAAAACGATCATTGCAACTAACGCTGCATTTCAGACAAAGAACCTCAGGCTGACAGTCAAACATAGTGGTGGCAGTGTGATGGTCTGGGAATCCTTTGCCGCATCGGGACCTGGAAGACTTATTTGATGGAACCCTGACTTCTGCTCTCTAACAGAAAATCCTGATGGAGAATTTCATACTCGAATAAAGCAGAATGAAGGTTTTGGAGCAGTCTACAGGGCAGTCAAACTTTTTTACAGTAGCAGGCCACACACTATCAGGTAGGAGGGTGCACTTATGCCGGTGCCCGAGTCCCGGAGGGGAGAATTTTGAAAAATAGAGTCTCCCTGATGTATTTTGGAAGCTTTCAAGACAGGTGATTATTTAAACAATAGAGTCAGAGTGCATGTTTCAAATTGAATAAAAGGCAAAAAATGTGAATGATCAATTCTTCAAAAACAACCTTTGTTTTTTATTATTATTATTAAAACATTATTTTTTCACATGATGTTATCATCATGTTTTAACAAGGTAAGGTAATCTCCATTTGCATAAAATTTGTTTAATTTGAATTACTAGCATCACATAAAACAGATCAGATTAGGTGAGGTCTATTCATCTTATTATTATTCACATTTCTGTTCTAAAACCGATCGTAACATTTCTTCACAAACAAAGTCAAATTTTTATGATAAAGATACAGGGTTGGAATTTGAAATTGAATTTACATGTTGAATTTATCTCAGTCAAATCGCTCTTTCGAAATCTCTTATCTCAGTTTAAGTTCACTTGCACTCATCACACACACGATATCATATCATCGGCGAGGATTCTAGAGACGAACACAAAATGCATCCCCTGAAAAACTTTGATAATTTGCTGCTGTAATATTATATTATATGTAATATTATAGATTTTTCACAATAAAAAGCTAACACATGTGCATAATCAAAAAATATCAGAAATACAATTATAGAGCATTCAGTATTGTAAGAAAGCCCATGCTGTTTCTGGATAAATACATTACTGTATGAGTTAAGTTCTATTCCGTTTTATGCCTATGTGCTTCCGCTTAAGACAAAGCTTTGCAGTTTCAAAAATCACGTCGGCTCTCACGGTTTATTGTTGTGTGTGAATGACAAGAGACCACAACAAATAAATCAGCAGTACCTCAGATAAAAACTTAGGATTTAATGTTGTTCATAACACCCGTAGCCCTGCGACAGACTGGCGACCTGTCCAGGGTGTACCCCGCCTCTCGCCCGGTGAGAGAGGCACCAGCAACCCCCGCGACCCCATGAGGGATTAAGCGGATCAGAAAATGGATGGATGGATAACACCCGTAATTTTGTAAACAAATCTGCCAAATAACAACAGTTTTTTTCCCACAAGAGGTTTAATAAAACGTTTGGATATCATTAATTTAAGAACAAGTAACTGCGTTGGTCACATTTTAATCTGTTTTCTTCGTCAATATTCAGTTGTACAGAGCGAGGCGTGCACCCGCGACAGGGGATGCATATCTCGGCAGGGATGCACTTTTCGACATAACACCGGTCTGTGTTTTGATCGGAAAAGTAGCATCTCGGTTGGAACAAGGAACCCAATCACTCGTTAATGTTGCTCTCAGTGGGGACAGATGCAAAGGTGATTTTTGGGATGTATAATCAGGGAATGTAGGCAGCGGCAAGAGCTGCTATAGACGGCGATTTGCCGCCGTTGACAGGCTACTTTTGACTGCCCTGAGTCTAGTCAAAGTCTGAATATGAATCCTATTGAGATGGCGTGGCATGATGTTAACAAGGCCATTCTCATGCTTAAAAACACCCTCCAATGTGAATCAAGTTCAATTCAATTTTATTTATATAGCGCCAATTCATGAAACATGTCATCTCAAGGCACTTTAAAAAGTCAAATTCAATCATATTATACAGATTGGGTCAGATTATACAGATTGGTCAAAAATGTCCTATATAAGGGAACCAGTTGATTGCATCAAAGTCCCGACAAGCAGCATTCACTCCTGGGGAAGTGTAGAACCACAGGGAGAGTCGTCTGCATTGTACATGGCTTTGCAGCAATCCCTCATACTGAGCAAGCACGAAGCAACAGCGGAAAGAAAAACTCCCCATTAACGGGAAGGAAAACCTCCAGCAGAACCGGGCTCAGTATGAACGGTCATCTGCCTCGACTGACTGGGGGTTGGAGAAGACAGAGCAGAGACACAACAAGACAGAAAGCAAAGCACAGAAGCACACATTGATCCAGTAATCTGTTCTACATTAGATGGTAATAGCGGGTGAGCTGTCTTCTCTGGATGATGTCACAGCTAACAGAACGCCAGACCAGGTGTACCTACTATGA
>NC_046375.1:28910490-28979805 GCF_011125445.2 Fundulus heteroclitus
TAAAATCTTTGTGGAAAAATAATTGCTTCACCCGATTCAGTCCAGATTTGCTGCAGTTATAGTAAAGTTCTCCTAAAGCACAACTAAATTTAGGTATTTCAAAACAGCAACTTGGCTAATCCTCATTCTAGTCCACCAGCCACGCTGATCGCTGATCAAGCTAATCCCACCAAACAACTCATGGGAAGTAGTTTGTCTCTAGTCCAGCCATGTTAGTCATAGCTTTGCAATTGTAGCAACCTTTTAACAAGCAATGAATGGTTTAATGGAAAGCCAGGTGATGAGTTGCCACCCTGTCCAGCAACTCATTGCCACACATAAAGTTCACCAACTGACATGAAGGGAAACCAGAGTTTTGTGTTTGTGACGCAGCAATGACTAGATGAAATACTGCGGGAAGAACAGCATCCACAAAGAAAGGAAGCCTAATCGCTTGACCAGAAAGCAGACGATGGTGTCTGCATCTATAAATCTGAGGCTGCCACTAAAAAGATTTTAGCCGTTTAGAATCCAGAGGCATGTTTAGGATTGGGAGCTGCATAGAAAAGGAAATACTTTTAGGGGCTCTGTCTATGAATCCCCTGGTTGGACCTGGCTTGCTCTGATAAACCCAGATCCTTATTCCTGTTTTAATCCTCTGGACTTTCTCTTTAGAGTATGCCTAGTGCTATGAAGAACTGTCATTTACACGGGTGGTCTTTTAGATTTAGATTTTGTATTGAACGCTAAAGACAGTCACAGCCTAGACCAAACACTGCATAGGTAAGACACAGGGGGTTCCTGTTGTTGAGAAAACTATTACTAAGTGGAAGATGCTAGAAATGTCACTCTTAGCTATATTTTGTCTTGGGTCCTTTGATTTGGTCACCAAGGAGTGAAAACAGACATAATGAAGTTACTTTTGCTTAATTCACCATTAAAGTTAACTCGCCTTCCTGCTCTGAGCCATAGGTTAAGAAGTCTGAGAAGGAACATTAGCTCTTCAGTAAGATGACAGCTGTTTTGCTGTTTCCTCCAATGATAAGGCAACATGTATCTTCTCAGGTTAACAAGGTGATGTGAAGATTTGAAATAAGTTTGGTCTATTATAAGGATCCACATCTTGAATAGTCTGCCCTCTACTGTTGCCTATCCAGGCTGCTTCCCCTGTCTCTGTAACCCAGACCTCGGATGTTAAATGCTGCTGGGGAAGGTGGGTCCTGGCACAGTGGGTACCCTGAAGGAATGCTCATCTCATCTGGTTCATCTTTCTGCTAACATTAGGGAAGCATTATGTGTGAAGACAAGATGATTTACTCACTGAGAAATTCTGCTCTCCCCTTCACCCTCGGCCTGGCCACGCTGGCAGGAAAAAGCATTCCCTTCTGTCCTTCCTTTGCCTGCCTTTACTTCTGAAGCTGGAAACAGTCGGTATTCAGAGTTCTTCCCATTTTCGCCTCTGTTCAGCAGCCAGTAAAGGGCTTTGGAAGAATGCTGCACATTAAGTTTGTTATACAGACCTGTTGATGAAAACTAAAGAAAGGATGGTTATCACAGTGCAATAATTTGTAATTGTAGAAACATCGTTCTGATGGCTTGTAAATTACATTTTTGGGCGGAAATTCTTTGTCGCCAGGGCATAACCCCGATAACCAAGGTTCTTAAACTGGTTTTGGTTGTGAGGATGTAAAAATAAAAAAGCATTGCAACTGCTACTGTTTTTGTTTATATTTTTCTTGTTTACTACTGATCTGTGGTTTAGAAAAGGTCATCCAGGTGCAAAGGAAACAGTGAGATTAGACTTTACCACACTACAAAATCAGGTCAAATCTGGAAACAGACGTTTCAATGTTATAAAACAGAAAATCCCCAGTATGAAACCATAAAATGGAAACTATGTCGAAAATTTGGAAAACGTTTGACCTAATCGGCACGGAAAAGGTTCACTGGAAATTTAATTGACATTCTTCCATGGTGTTCCATCCCGAGACCTAGATCCTAGATGGATAGATGTGGAAGGAGCTGAAGAGGAGACAGTATATCAGTGGATTCAGGACTCTGGATAAGGAATGGTCTCTGGTAAAAGGGATGCCCATAGATCTCTGTTTGCTCCAGCCGTGTGACATGTCGTAGAAGAAGGTTGTTGAAAAAGACGATTGTAGAAAGTATTTTACAGCAGAGGTGCCAATAAGGGTAATGCACATTATTTCATGTACAAAGTATGCTAACATGACTCAAAAGTCTGGACTAACCTTTTTCATTCAATTTGGTTTAAGGAAGCTCTGTTCTGTGTCGAATCAACTGTAGCGGTGCACTGAAGGGACACTCCAAAGCCGATGCCAACTACTGGCTGGTAGGAAGCCATTCTCAGCTTCCTACCAGCTGCCAGACACTTATGTCTCGTCTGTCCCCCCGTCACGAGTTCCAACAATGCCACTACATAAAGGATTTAAAGACAATGCGGACTTCTTCAGTGATCATGTATCTGAAAGCTGTTAGCTAGTCTAGTGCTGACTCAGTCAGCTCTGAACAACTAATTCACATCTGACTTGAAAATCAGGGCTTCAAACATAGATAAGCGATGACGAGCGTAAAGCAATCACCTTTAATATTTGGGGCTTGTATCGATAGCTCGAACTAAACCAGCAACTGGATCATAGAGTTTTAATGTTGTGAACTATGGTGTCACGCCTTCTCTCGTCACAGAGGGGCAATTGTTTGCTTGGGTGTTTACAACAGTGTCTGCTGGAAACTGCAAATCCACGGTCAGCCCAGGTGGATTTTGCAGAGTGACTTTTTTCCTTTGGTGCAAACATAAAAAAAAAACAAATTAAAAAAAACAGCAGTCACCCAGTGGAAAACATTGCATGGTGAGCTTTGGCTGACTTGACACTTCGCAGGGCTGAGTGCAGCCGGTTCAGAGAGGAAATGTTCGCTTTTGGAAACGGCCCTGGGAGAGTCGTGTTGTACATTGAGGTTGGTCTGAGACTGGAATGGTACGGCTGAGCCTGAACATGCCCGTCACTACTGCAGTTTCTGAAATACGTAGAAGAGCTGTGCCAAGTTCAATTTGACCTAAATCCCTCCCTTCCCCATTCTGATTCTCACCTTGAACTTCACCGCATCTAGATGTCAAAATGTATTGATGTGCTGTGTTGTGATTGGCTGATTTGTTGTTGGTGTTAAGAAGCGACTGAGTGGGGGTACCTAATTAGCCCCCAGTGAGTGCATGTCTGTGTCAAACCCTCCCATTTAGAAGTTAGTGCTAACAAAAGTAAGCATCGGGTCACCTCAAAGATTCAAACCTTTTATTGTTTTCAGTGCTTTTGATGCATTCCTCCTGGACATGGCAACACAGCTGAATTGATTTGATGAAAAAGCGTCATGAATACATAGGTTCACTGTTCAAATGCCGCAGGGGGAGATGGGTCTCAGAAGTTGTAGTTTAACTGTTTAGTCTGCTTAGTTAACAATGTACTTCATATTTTTTTTTACAAGTGTGAATGCGCACTCTTTAAAAAAGGCGACTCATGCGTTCTCATCCTGTTTTTGCTCCTACAGTGAATGATGTGGAAGAAACGGAGGGGCTGCCATCGCTGGACAAGCCCGGCTGGTACTCCCAGGGCAACTGGCCACACCTCCACGAGCTGCTTAAGACCATAACAGGAAAACCAGAACCCAAGGTACGTCTGCCAGGCATGGAGTAGAGGGGTGTCTATGGCTCGCTTTGAGGTTGACTCCCAACCTCAGTCTCTGGCAGAGAATAAAAGGGATGAGGCCTTCGTGATAAATCAGCTCAGAGAGATTCACAGGGGCATGATGAAGTGAAGGAACGTGGCTCTTGGCATGACTGCTGAGGGAGCAGATCTCCGTCCACACTGGGAGTTTCTTCCCTGAAGAAGCTCAACGTTGCAATGTGTAATTTTCAATACTATACATAGGACATCTATTCTGCCATAAATGACGTCCTGTCACATTGAGTTTAATTTCCAAAAGCAGATAACTGAGCAGTAACCCCAGTCTAGTGCTTTTCTGATAAATCGTATCTAAATAGATATGATGCTCTGCAATTTCTCTGGAGTAAAAATATCCTGTTTTTTATCAATTTGAAGGCTTTCTCGTGTTCATCATCCAGACATTTTTATATCATTGCAGCTAAGACCTAACATTTTCCACAGGGTTGCTAATTGTTCTGTTGTGTCCCATTAGTTGGGAACTACATTAGTAAATCTGCTGTCATTATTTCATTATATTTTGAGTCAAATTAAATTTTTTTTAGCTTAAACTACTTTTTTGTTGGTCACTGCAATGATTCAATCCAGTTGTGTTAAAAACAACCCGGTTTGATAACCTAGTTAATGTTTGCAACCTGTGTTATATTACCAAACCTCAAATTACATGAATAACACAATATTTTATGGATTATAACATTGTGTTTATGCATAACCTATGTGTTTGTCTTAACTCTAGCTGAACTCTGCTTTTAGAGCCAAACTTTACCTGTGAATTGTAATTCCCAGTGTTATCGACTGAGTTTTGCTTGCATTGCGTAAATAAAGAGTGAGACATAAAATAAATAAATAAAAAATCCATGACCTTTGGTTATCTTTCTCCGCTGGCTCTCTTTGAACAAGCAGTATCAAACTGCAAAGTCTTTTCTAGCAGTGGGTTATTTATGCTACCAAACTAAGGTTCTGAGCAATCATCTCTTAATAAGACAGAGTTACTTTGAAACACCACTAGTGGAGTGGTAGTGTTGCAAGTTTTTGTTTCTGTGTAATTATTTTCTGCGTTAGTGCTTATTGAAAGTATTTTAATTATACAGCTGGTGGAACATGGATGTACAATACTCCTTTAGAATCTGCTAAAGTTACATATTTCCTGAGTTTGACTAAACTTCCGTTTCATATTGTATCCTCCCTCCAGTAACTGGAGATTCAGTCTGAATGTCTGGGTTTCAGTGTTGTCATAAATAGAGACAGAGCCAAGAGTACAAATATAGTCCTTTGGGATGTCAACCAATATGAAAATGCAATGACCTCCATCATAAAGCCCCACTGTGAATGTTCAGGGTATATTTGAGTACTAGATCCCTGTTAGGGTTATTTTCTTTAACAGAATATATAATCTCATGGGACTGAGCCTATGCGAGCGGAGCCAAACACAAAGACCCAGGTTCCTGGAGTTAAATTGCAGCTTCTGTTCAGATGGGAGTCACTGAGGATTTCCTATTATTAAAATGAGTTACCAAATGCTTCAGAACAATGTTCACAGCTGCTGTTACTACCTTTTAGTGTTGCTTGAAGCCCAGACCTATGGCAACACACCCTGTTTCTAACACTTCAAAAGCTACAAGACTCCTAACCTGCACATCTGGGCTTCAGTCTCAACAATTTTGTGATTTAAACTCCTAATTATAAGATTTAAGAAACAGGGTTGTTTTTTATCCTGCTGTATTGAGTGTAAAGTATTGCAAACCTTCCCCTACCTGTTGCTATGCTGCAAGTCAGCTGGATATCATAGCTACCATGATAGGCAGTCACATTCCCCTATATTAGAAAAATGGCAAAGGTGTTTATTTGGAAATCTATCCAGTATTGAATAACACATGTGGATGCCAGAGGACCATCATCCATCCCTTTTTTAAAGTTGCAATGTTTTAAAACAAACATTGGGTACAAGTTAGCATGTCTATTAAAGTAAACGGACTCGCTATATTTTACGCAGTTCTATTGGGTAAGAGAACTGTCAATAAAAATGTATGCATAGGTGTCTGAATTTGTAAATATAAGTAAATAAACATAAACAATTTAAGATTTGTATTTGTTCCTTGTAGTCAACTCATACATATGTAACATCAGATTTTCCGTTTGTAAGAATACAAATATAGAAGTTACGAATACAAGTTACAAAGTTACAACTTTGCAGCATTGCAAGTACAAATCACAATTTTACGAGTACAAATCTACAACTCCTGATGAAACTATTACACTCCTTACCTGTTAGTGGCGGTGATGACATGTAAAATCAGATGTTTAATCTGTGAGAATACAAATTCTGTTTTTTGTTTTTTTTTTGTCGTCTGCTCATTTAATAGTGGTTGGTGAACAACCTTCAGGTGCATTACTGCCACCAACTGTAAGGTGTGTAAAAGTTTCATCGGGGTTGTAGATTCATACTCGTAAATTTGTGATTTGTACTGGTATGTATTGTTGCAAAGTTGTAACTTTGTAACTTGTATTTGTGACTTCTAAACTTGTATTCTTACAGATGAAACATCTGATGAAACATCTGATGTCACATGTATGAGTTGACAACAAGGAACAAATACAAATTTTAAATTTATTCACGTTTATCTACTTACATTTACAAATTCAGACACCTATGCATACATTTATATTGACGGTTATGTTACCCCATAGATGCTTTACAAGTTAACATTAGCTTGTCAGTCTTCTGGCATTAGCTTCCAAAGATCAGAATGGTTGAAAGGCGTGGGTTCCTAGCAGGAAACAGGCTAAAGGCAGTTTAGTCTGGGGGATCCCCAGATTAAACAGAGATACAGAAGACAAACACAGGAATCTAGTCTCCTGTTAACCCAACCTGCATGTTTTTGTGTGGAGGGGATTGCCTTCTTTTGGCTCACTCTGTTCTAACTGCCTGTTACCCGAGTAGAGCCTGTGATACGGCAAAGGAAATTTGAAATTAGCCCAATAGCTGTGTGGCTTTTGAAAACAGAATAGACACATCAAGTGTGTCATTCCAAACTGGGCTCATTCAGACCTGCAGAAGCTGAGCTGGCTGAGCTTGTCATCATATCCAGCCCTTCCCCTCAGCTCTCTGCTCAATGCCCCCTCTGTTCTCCAGCCACGTGGAGAAAACTCCCATGGAATCTGGTGTCAAGCTGCACTTAGCGCTTCTTTAAACAGTCCACCGGGGTGACCCCAGGCACTCTGTGTTTTCACTTCTCTCCGCTTTCACCTGACAGAGCTTAAAGCAGGTAGACTGAATGGAGGCATTCAGGGAAGATTACGGCTCAGTCTAAGCACAATGCTGAGAATGGAGTTGGGCGGGGGGGAGGTCACGGCGGGGCTCACAGGACATGATCATACAGATTTCAGGTGTGGCCACCTTCTTCAATAGAGTCTGCCAGAGCTTAACTGGGAGTGTAAATGCTGTAGTTGTTTTTCACCAGCGTTATAAAAGGCTGTCAGACCTTCCTTTGATGCAATAAATGTAGACACCAACAATAGCTCCGGCCCAGCCAACATGTTTCATAGTAAGGCTCACTAGATTGATCCGTTCAGCACTAGTTCTGAAGATAACAGTAACACTCTTCTTCTCAAAGATCTGAGACTTCAATCCTATTTTTTTGATTTCTTAGATAAACAGATGTTTCACTCCCACTGGCCATACTCTGCCTTTTACCTTAATAATTTTCACTCTTTAATTTTTAAAACAAAAAAGCAACATTTCTGAACAATATGTTGAGACAACGGTATAAGTTTCAGCAGCTAGTTTAATTTGATATTGCGTGTCACATCTCGGTGCTGCTTATTCACACCAGTGTGAAGAAAAGTCAAACTGATCTGCTATGGTCTGGTAATAGACAGTTTCTATAAACTACATTTTATGCTGTTCTAATTTACCAGAATCAGCTTTATTAGTCAGGTTTGTGGGTGCAGACAAGGAATTTGACTTTGAGTCCAATGTTCATAAGCAGAACAGCAAACTACAATCTATAACAGAAAAACATTCATGGAAGAAAGGGAAGAATAGAGGCAGGATATACAGGACATTTATTCCCCTCAGCAGAATAGCTGTGCCTGCCCGTTTTAGCCACCAGTGCTCTATAGCACCGGCCTGAGGGTAAAAGTCTGAATAACCTGTGGCCAGGATGAGCTGGGCCAACAGTTATGGTGGCTGCCTGTTTTCTGGCCCTGGATCTGTACAGGTCATAAATGGATGGAAGGTCAGTCCTGCTGATCCTCTCTGCAGCTCTAATTGTTCGTTGTAGTTTGTACCAGTCAAGTTTCTGCCAATTATTAATTATTTATCAAGTAAAAATTTTAACAAGTGTTGCAAATACAATTTAAATGTCTTTAAAAATGAATAGATTTAATTTATTGCTTTTGGAAAGGTGTGGAATTTAATGAGTTAAGTCTTTTCTCACAAGATTTAAAAAAAATCTTTTCCCTGACTGGGAAAGATCTAGATTGTAAATATATAGAAGTGGTGAATGACCACTTCTGACAAAACTTGTCAGAAGAACAGTCAGAGCAGCATTGTTCCGCAGATGTGGGAGGCATTCCAATTCCCTCCTTGTCTTCAACAACTGGGTCAATTTTAGATGAGCTGAAAGTTTCACTTTTGCCCACATAATTGCTCCATGTTTTACTAGAGACCAACACCCTGCGCTGCAGAAGTGTATGTCAGAAGGTTATTTTAAAGACAACCTTCATGCTACCTAAACTCTGTAGTTAGTTTTCTCGCATATCATTTGGGGCTAAAAAGCCAGTTGAAGCTGTAGCTAAACAAGTAGTGATTGAAGGGAAAATGCTGATAATACCGTCAGTCATCCATGAAAAACAACTCTGTGCTTCGGCTGATCATCATGTGTAAAACCGTGCAGAAGAAACAATTGTTACTAATTTATTCAATAATATGATCCATGGACATCATCAGATGTTGTGTGCTAAAAGAGGACATGTGGAAAAGAAAAACCTTTGTAATGCAACATATTGAACATATACACTTAGTCCTCACAGCTGATAGCCAGGGTTGTTTAAATGGCCGAGCTGCCGTCATGGCCAGGAAATGAACTGTGGGGTATCCCCGCTGCTGAGTCCTGAGCTGTTGTTTCTCTTGAAGCCAAGATTCTGTAAAACAACAAGGGTTTCAAGCAAGGAACTGTGAAATCTGTTTTTGTTGGGTGAGGAGAACACTTCCTTTGCTTCTAAAAATCCTTTACTGTGCTCCGTTTGGCATGTTGTCATGGGAAAGTGCTTTTGTTTGCAGCAGTTAAGCCAGTTTGTGTAATTCTCCACCAAAACTATGTTGCCCTTCGGTCTCCAAACCTACCGCATCGTGTCATAAACAATGATAGTCAGAAAAGTGCATTTTAAAATGTTTGATCTGATGGCAAAAAAAGTGAAAATGGCATGTTTGATACTCCTCTGTCATCTGTTGGTCTGTTTCAATGGCATCTGTGGATTCCAGCTGCAGGGTAAACCATGGATTATGGTCTAAACCAGGGATACCCAAAGTGGGGGTCACAAGACACCTCTTAGGTAGAGATGGGTATCGTTAGGGATTTATCTAAATTTCTATGCTTAACAATACCCCGATCCGGTATTTTATTGGTACAATTTTTTATCAAACAAATATGTAAAACATGAATAATGATCACTGACTGGTTTACTTTTAAAACATTTGGATCAAAACCAAACAAAATAAAAGGACAAAAAAATATATTTTATAGAGCAATAAAAACATTATCTAACTATATACAAACAAAAGACTAAAACACTAGATCTTGAATAAAGAGTATGTTGTAGGAGAGAGGAATATCAACATTGACAAGACAGAGAATGATTGAAAACACTCTAAATATGCTCGTTTCCAATGGGGAAACAGACAAGTCGGTGTTGTCTCTCTGACTTCAGGCAGAGTTTGCTGCAGCAGCACAGCAAGGCTGACTGACCTGTCAGGGCTTTTAAAGCAGGATGGCCTCAAAGCTGCACTCGCTTTGCTGAAGAGCTGATAAACTTAGAGCGATCAGTGCTTTAACTTGTTGGCAAAGTCTCAAACAACACAGAAAAAAATTTGCCAGATTCATTGCTTGTTGCTTTTGAATAAAACAGTCGTTAGAGGGTCTGAAAAGTTGCTAAATAGTTGGCAACAGTGTTGATGAAAGTAAGTGAGGTGAACATGTGAGGGCAGAACGTTAGCCCCTCCCATCAGTCCCGTCAGCGTGTGTTTCTTAAGGAGGAGGAGATCGGCAAAACAAGGTTGGAGTCCCTGAAAAATTGTGACCTTAAAAACTGTGACCTTAAAAATGGCGTTACGAGGACAGATAAGGCTACAAAAATGCAACTTGATTCTCGTTATATTATGAGTTTATTCTCACAATCTCCAAAAAAAAAAGAAAAAAAAGAAAAGAGGAATCCCCCCCACCCTCGCCAAAAGGGGTCACCAGTCTCTGGCAGCATCATTTTTGGGGTCGCAGGCTGAAAAGTTTGGGAACCCCTGGTCTAAACCAACATCCACAGCATTAGCAATGGAAAACCGAGAGCTGATTTGGCTATTTTTTGTTAATGACACATTTTAAAAATGTTTTGTATTGTGTTTTACACAATTTGTGTTTTGTAGGAGTTAAGACTAAAATAGGGCAAAAAAGAATTCAGTCTTTTCATCTAGAATGAGCTAATTGAATAATTAAATAGCTAATTAAAGTAAATCCAGCCGTCTAACATCTTTATGGTTCCTTCCTTCATGAAAGCTTCATGTGTATTAGTCAACAGTCACTCCCTTCTCAGATGGGTTGCGTCTGCGCTGCAATCCTTGGCCTCTGTAAATATTTATCAGAGCGATCCCTCGGCTCTGGAAGCGTCTCTGCTGAGTAATAAGAGGTGCTGGCTTTTTCTGGAGTATGAGGACCAGCTGTGGGCAGTTCCAGGAAAGTCTGCTGGAAATGTGATTCCTGCTTGCTTTGCTTCATAGTTCCCCGGTTTGTCCGTCAGTTTGTTTTCTCACATGGAAGGACCAGCCTGGGGTCCTGCTCAGCCCTGTGAGGGGTGGGGGTTTTAACCCAGCTACTGGAATGTGTTACGTCCTCTTTCCGGCTCTCAGACTCCTGTAGGGTGGTTGGATTTAGTTCCACCTCTCACACATGCACTTATAAACAGACATGTTTTATTCCTTCGTCGTGCTGGCTAAAATGGGTTTACATGACTCTGCGTGTGCTCATTCTGGGTCAGATGTGTATGTTAGAAATAGCTTCTTTTTCACTATATATCAGCAATGTTTGCATTTCCTTTCCTGCTCAGCTTTTCATTTCAATGTAATAGAGGACAAAATTGTAAATAAATGGTGGCGGCGGCATCATGCTGTGGACATGCTTTTCTTCACTAAGGACAGGGAACCTTGAAGAAAAGATTAATGGATCTTTAACCGGAGCTTGAGGCTGGGTTCACCTTCCAGCGGAACAAAAATCCTGATTATACAGCTAAAACAGACAGCATATATATCAGAACTTTTATGTTATAATGACCTAGTCAAAGTCATGACCTAAATCCAGTTGAGAATCTGTGGCAAGACTTAAAAAGTGATCCTTATGGAGACTGAGCGAGCTACTATGAGAACAAAAATTTGCCAAAAAGTCAGTCTCCAGATGTTTAAAGGTGGTAGACGCAGAGCCCAAAAGACAGACAGGCTTAATACAAATGTACACCACACTTTTTAGATTTTTATCTGTAAAAGGGGCAACGGGAGTGCAAGAGTTGGAGTTTGTCCTGTAACTGGTGGGTTGCCGGATCCGCCGCTCCAACTGTCTCAGTCGTCGTGTCCTTGGCCAAGACACTTCACCCGCATTACCTGCTGGCAGTGGTCAGAGGGCCTGGTGGCGCCAATGTATGGCAGCCTCACTTCTGTCAGTCTGCTCCAGGGCAGCTGTGGTTACTAGCATAGCTCACCACCATCAGGGTGTGAATGGGTGAATGACTGATTGTAGCATAAAGCGCTTTGGGGTCATCAGACTTGATAAAGCGCTGTAGAAATACAAGCCATTTACCATGCAAAACATGCATGTTTTTTCCACTTTAGCAGTGTACTACTTTATGATTGTCAGTCACATAAAACCCATCAAAGGTAGCAGTCGTAACAGTGGACCTGTTGAAGTGTGTGGATACTTTTGCAAGGCTCTGGAAATCTGCTTATTCACTGAAAAGTGAAAGTGGATCTCTGTCTCAGTCTGCTTTACATCACCCTGATTTCCCCCTACCTGCTCCTGGGAGCAGGTTTCAGCAGTGTCTCTAAGACAGGTGAAATTAAAGGTTGGTTTGTCCTTTTGAAATCTGCAGGTAGCGTATTTTGGCGACAGCATGAGGTCCGACATATTCCCCGCCACCACCTTCGGGAAGTGGGAGACTGTGATGATAGTGGAGGAGATGGAGGGAGAGGGCGTTCCCAAGAGTGACACGGCAATGTCCAACGAGTGCCAAGTGGAGCCGCAAGAGAAAAGAGGAAAGTTTGAGGTAAGTTCAATGAGGAAGCTCTTCCAGACTCAGCCTCACCTCCTGCTCTGTGGTGTTTAGAAGCAGTAGAGCTTTCTGAGCTGTCTAAAATAAAGACTTAAAGGTAAATAGAGTGAACTTATATAGCGCTTTTCCAGTCATGCTGACCACCCAAAGTGCTGTACACTATAGACACATTCACCCAGTTGCTCTCACTAACACACACACATTTATACGTCGAGATTCAGCTCGGTAGGCAACTTGGGGTTAAGTGCCTTGCCCAGGGGCACATCGACATGTGGCAAGGGGAAGCTGGAATCGAACCCACAACCTTCTGATTGCCAGATGACTACTCAACCCATCAAGCCACAGTCGCCACAATGGTGATGAGAATGTGGGAAAAAATTTTTTGGAAATGAACCACGGGGAAGTGAAATGGAGGGGAAGTGCTGCTTTCTGTCTCATAAGGCAGAGGAGGAAATGAATCAGCAGAGAGTTCCGATAAGAAAAAAGGAAAACGTCAGCACAAACGTGGTGGATGAAGGATTGAACTTCCTTTTTTTCTGCATCAGAATATAATGTTTCACTGTGTGAGCCTGCTGCGTGAACCCAGATGTAGGGAGAAGGTCCCAAAGCTCCCTGAATGGACCAACCTGACTAACTGTCCATTTGATGTGCCACCACTGATCTTTCAATACACAACAGCAACTCATTGGGCATGAATGTGGTATGAAGATGACATGACTGAAAGGATTCTAAATTTTAAGCTCCAGCCTCTCACTATGATGTGCGAGTATCCATTTTATTCTATTTCTCAACCCTTTATCAGATAAAAACCCACTGAGATCAAGACCTCTTTCACAAGCTGACCCATGTTTATCTTGTTCGCACACACAATGTGGAGTTAAAGTCTGCTGGAACAGGAACTGGGGCAGTGTGCTTTGATCAGACCAGCGTAAAGGTTGAACTTTTCAGAAACAAAGCACTCTCAAGCACAGATGGTCTTAGCATGCAACACAGGATTGATGGGTAGAAAAGGACCTTAAATCCACTGTTAAGCATGGTGGGGGATCTGTGATGCTGTGGGTCTGTTTCACTTACAAAAACTGTGTCTCTTGTTAGAGCACATGGCATCATCAATACCAGGAGATTTTAATAAAAATCCAGTGAACTGGACAGGTGAAAATGGGTCATCATTGGGTCTTTCAACAGAATAATGATCCAAGACATGTGGTCAAATATACTAACAATGCCGTCTCAATCCCCAGACGATAGAATAAGAGAGAACCCAGGACTGGACAAAACTCCCTCTTTCTTTATGCTCCAAACCTGACAAATATGGATTGTACAACATGACAACACAACTGTTTAAAACAGATTTTTCTACAGTTTTTAGTGGGACGTTGTCCTATGTCAATGAAAACTTCCATTATTAGTTTTCTGTGTTTACCCGTTGACCGATAAAGTATCGGTGTGTGTAACCTGATATCAGCTACGAGAGTTTCCTGTTTTGGTAAGGAGTCTAAGCAGCTGCTAAGATTAACCTGCTCCCACAGTGTAATGAATTGAGACAGAGGACCTAGAATTCAACCAAGACAGGTCAGCGTAGTTTGAATACAGTTTATTGAGATCGTAAGCATGGCAACTCCCAGGCCTTTTGTCAGCACTTAGGACGGGAAACCCCTGGAGGCAAAGACAGCAGGTTAGTTAGCTCTGTGTGCCACAACGTGTTGTAGGGGAAAGATCATTAACCTCTTAGAGTCTGGATCTGGAGCAAGAAAGTGCCAGCTTATGTTGGTAGGCGACAGGCCAACGACTTCCGTGCTACATGGGGAAACTCGGTTGTGGGCTAGGTCTGGAGCTCGGTGGTACGGGGACAGGCAGGGGTTCAGAACCGTAAAGGCGATAGCAGGCAGGAGGATTTAAGGGCCTTTTCCAGGTTCCAGTTCCGAGGTGAAGTCCGGGGTCAGAGCCGAGAGACAGAGATCCGGTGAGAATCCAATGGGGAAAATCCAAAGTACAGTCAGGGCACATATCCGGGTCCTGTAACAGGCTGGCTTAAGAGCCACACAGGAGTTAGGCAGGTTCAATAACTCACAGGCAGAACGGGTCGGGTTTACAGGCAGGCAGTCCAAGTCAGACAGGGATCAGGCAGGCTCGGTAACGGAGGACAGAACAGGTCAGGTAACAGGCAGGTAGGATAACCGTTTTGAATGCTGGATTAGTTTTACAGGTTGGCTCGAGATAATCTGGCACTGATGTCTGGTCTGAAGGTTGGTTATATAGTGGTAAATGCAGGTGGATCAGGTGAGAGTTGATTGAAGACAGGGCGGAGCTGGGCAGTTGTATGGAGTGAGTGATAAGACCAGCATCAGTGCCGAGAACATTGCACACAGAAAGCACACATATGAGATAACTTTTGTTGTGAATCAGACAGTGGCTCATGTTCAGTGATCAGTCTCTATTAATGTGATCTGATTAAGACATTTTTACAAACGATTACCCCTGGCATGGTGAAGAGTTTGGCTGTTTCCCTTAAATCAATCTGGCGTAGCTGTGGGGGAATAAAACCTGATGCATTTCACCATCAATAAGGATGTCATGCCTGGGGCTGCAAGAATGGCCACAGAGCCCCAGCTGACATTATTGGGTTAATTTTCACTAGCAATGCCGCCTGACCTGTAGGATCACTATATCCCTTACCTAGAACCAGTCTGACAACACGAAGTAGGCTGAAAGATCTCATGCCCCACTCTAAAAAAAAAAATGAATCAAGAACAGATCGGCCTTGGAAGGGTTCTAAAACCATTTCTAAGTCTTTTGATCTTCATTGTTAAAACTATTATGTAACAAAGGCAAAAACATTCAGCAACAGGGAACCTAGCAAACTTACTCCAAGAGCACATCAACGGCTCACCCAGGAGCTCATAAAAAAAACCCAGTTCAGCATTTAAATGCACTGCAGGTCTCTCTGCCTTAGTTAAGATAAAGTCTTATAATTCAACAATAAGAACAAAGGATTTGTGAGAGGGGAAAGAAGGACATCGATGGGAGAATTCCAGCAATGATCCTGAAGACTTTTGGGGAAAAGATTGTTTGGACTGTTAAGACAAAAGTGGACCTTTTTTCTAAACTTTTTACCCCATTATGGCTGTAAAACGATCATTGCAACTAACGCTGCATTTCAGACAAAGAACCTCAGGCTGACAGTCAAACATAGTGGTGGCAGTGTGATGGTCTGGGAATCCTTCGCCGCATCGGGACCTGTAAGACTTATTTTATGGAACCCTGACTTCTGCTCTCTAACAGAAAATCCTGATGGAGAATTTCATACTCGAATAAAGCAGTATGAAGGTTTTGGAGCAGCCTACAGGGCAGTCAAACTTTTTTACAGTAGCAGGCCACACACTATCAGGTAGGAGGTTGCACTTATGCCGGTGCCCGAGCCCCGGAGGGGAGAATTTTGAAAAATAGAGTCTCCCTGATGTATTTTGGAAGCTTTCAAGACAGGTGATTATTTAAACAATAGAGTAAGAGAGCATGTTTCAAATTGAATAAAAGGCAAAAAATTTGAATGATCAATTCTTCAAAAACAACCTTTGTTTTTTATTATTATTATTAAAACATTATTTTTTTCACATAATGTTATCATCATGTTTTAACAAGGTAAGGTAATCTCCATTTGCATAAAATTTGTTTAATTTGAATTACTAGCACCATATAAAACAGATCAGATTAGGTGAGGTCTATTCATCTTATTATTATTATTCACAGTTCTGTTCTAAAACCGATCGTAACATTTCTTCACAAACAAAGTCAAATTTTTATGATAAAGATACAGGGTTGGAATTTGAAATTGAATTTACATGTTGAATTTATCTCAGTCAAATCGCTCTTTCGAAATCTCTTATCTCAGTTTAAGTTCACTTGCACTCATCACACACACACGATATCATATCATCGGCGAGGATTCTAGAGACGAACACAAAATGCTTCCCCTGAAAAACTTTGATAATTTGCTGCTGTAATATTATATTATATGTAATACTATAGATTTTTCACAATAAAAAGCTAAAACATGTGCATGATCAAAAAATATCAGAAATACAATTATAGAGCATCCAGTATTGTAAGAAAGCCCACGCGGTTTCTGGATAAATACATTACTATATAAGTTAAGTTCTATTCCGTTTTATGCCTATGTGCTTCCGCTTAAGACAAAGCTTTGCAGTTTCAAAAATCACGTCGGCTCTCACGGTTTATTGTTGTGTGTGAATGACAAGAGACCACAACAAATAAATCAGCCGTACCTCGGATAAAAACTTAGGATTTAATGTTGTTCATAACACCCGTAGCCCTGCGACATACTGGCGACCTGTCCAGGGTGTACCCCGCCTCTCGCCCGGTGAGAGAGGCACCAGCAACCCCCGCGACCCCATGAGGGATTAAGCGGATCAGAAAATGGATGGATGGATGGATAACACCCGTAACTTTGTAAACGAATCTGCCAAATAATAACAGTTTTTTTCCCACAAGAGGTTTAATAAAACGTTTGGATATCATTAATTTAAGAACAAGTAACTGCGTTGGTCACATTTTAATCAGTTTTCGTCGATATTCAGTTGTACAGAGCGAGGCGCGCACCTGCGACAGGGGATGCATATCTCGGCAGGGATGCACTTTTCGACATAACACCGGTCTGTGTTTTGATCGGAAAAGTAGCATCTCGGTTGGAACAAGGAACCCAATCACTCGTTAATGTTGCTCTCAGTGGAGACAGATGCAAAGGTGATTTTTGGGATGTATAATCAGGGAATGTAGGCAGCGGCAAGAGCTACTATAGACGGCGATTTGCCGCCGTTGACCGGCTACTTTTGACTGCCCTGAGTCTAGTCAAAGTCTGGATATGAATCCTATTGAGATGGCGTGGCATGATGTTAACAAGGCCATTCTCATGCTTAAAAACACCCTCCAATGTGAATCAAGTTCAATTCAATTTTATTTATATAGCGCCAATTCATGAAACATGTCATCTCAAGGCACTTTAAAAAGTCAAATTCAATCAAATTATACAGATTGGGTCAGATTATACGGATTGGTCAAAAATTTCCTATATAAGGGAACCAGTTGATTGCATCAAAGTCCCGACAAGGAGCATTCACTCCTGGAGAAGTGTAGAACCACAGGGAGAGTCGTCTGCATTGTCCATGGCTTTGCAGCAATCCCTCATACTGAGCAAGCACGAAGCGACAGTGGGAAAAAAACTCCCCATTAACAGGAAGGAAAACCTCCAGCAGAACCGGGCTCAGTATGAACGGTCATCTGCCTCGACCGACTGGGGGTTCGAGAAGACAGAGCAGAGACACAACAAGACAGACAAAAAAGCACAGAAGCACACATTGATCCAGTAATCTGTTCTACATTAGATGGTAGACGAGGGTAAGCCGTCTTCTCTGGATGATGTCACAGTTAACAGAATGCCAGACCAGGTGTACCTACTATGAAGAAAAACGAGAGAGAACAAAAAGTTAAAAGCTGAAATGACGACAGTCATTTCAATGTAATGCAATGCAAAACTGAAGAACAGTAGACTGGAGAACAGTAGAAATCAGTAGAGTGAGAAAAATAGGCCCTGTTGTCCTCCAGTAGCCTAAAGCCTATAGCAGCATAACTATAGAGGTAGCTCAGGGTAACATGAGCCACTCTAACTATAAGCTTTGTCAAAAAGGAAAGTTTTAAGATTAGTCTTAAAAGTAGATAGGGTGTCTGCCTCACGGACCAAAACTGGGAGTTGGTTCCACAGGAGAGGAGCCTGGTAACTAAAGGATCTGCCTCCCATTCTACTTTTAGAGACTCTAGGAACCACCAGCAGACCTGCAGTCTGAGAGCGAAGTGCTCTGTTAGGAACATATGGGGTAATCCGAGCTCTGATATATGATGGAGCTTGATTATTAAGGGCTTCATACGTTAGAAGAAGAATTGAAGGCAATGAAGGGAAGCTAAAATTGGAGAAATATGATCCCTCTTGTTGATTTTTATCAGAACTCTTGCTGTAGCATTTTGGATCAACTGAAGACTTTGAACTGCATTTTGTGGACTTCCTGATAGTAAAGAATTACAATAGTCCAGCTTTGAAATAACAAATGCATGGACTAGTTTTTCAGCATCACCCCTGGACAGAATGTTTCTAATTTTGGCAATATTCCTGAGGTGAAAAAAGGAAACTCTGGAAACCTGTTTAATATGGGATTTAAATGACATGTCTTGGTCAAAAATAACACCAAGATTTTTTATTTTATTACCAGAGGCAAAGTTAATGCCATCCAGATTAAGTGATTGAATAAGAAGTTTATTTTTTGAGGACTCTGGTCCAAAGATTACAACTTCTGTCTTGTCAGAATTT
Organism: Fundulus heteroclitus; assembly: GCF_011125445.2. NCBI lineage: Eukaryota > Metazoa > Chordata > Actinopteri > Cyprinodontiformes > Fundulidae > Fundulus > Fundulus heteroclitus. Next base: position 28,929,106 of record NC_046375.1, read on the forward strand.
AAGTGCAGGAAATTTAAAGTCATCCAGCTTTCTGGATTTATGGATTGACTGGATTCATCGGGATTTATGGATAAATCAGTGGAAATTAATCCCATGCTGTTAGATAATTTTGCAAATCGGAAGCATATATATAGTAAAGAGAATTGGTCCAAGGACTGAACCCTGTGCTACTCCACAAGTGACCCTAGAATTTGAAGATTTATTATTAACATGAACAAACTGGAATCTGTCCGATAGATAAGATTTAAACCAGCCTAATGCTTTCCCCTTAATCCCTACAGTATGCTCAAGTCTTTGTAGGAGAATATTGTGATCAACTGTATCAAATGCAGCACTGATATCTAACAGGACAAGTACAGACACAAGTCCATTATCTGAGGCCATGAGAATATCATTAGTGACCTTCACCAGAGCTGTTTCAGTGCTATGATGAGCTCTGAAGCCTGACTGAAACTCCTCAAGTAGGTCATTACTTGCTAATCAACTTTGTGAACATTTAGAAACTACTTTCTCAAGAATTTTAGATAAGAAAAGAAGATTAGGTCTGTAATTTACTAACTCATCTTGATCAAGAGATGGTTTCTTAGGTAAAGGTTTAATAACAGCTACTTTTAAAGCCTGTGGTACATATCCATTTACTAAGGATAGATTAATCATGTCTAAAATAGTGCCACTGATCAATGGGAATATCTCTTTAAACAATTTGGTTGGGATTGGCTCTAGATGAAGCAAAAATTTTAGATAGCTCAGAAAGCTCTACTGCTTCTAAACAGTTCAAACACTGCGCAGGTTCTAAAGATTCTTTCAATGCTGCCTCACTTACTGAGGATGAGGTAATCATGTTTGGGAGGATGCCAATTATTTTATTTTTGATGGAATCAATTTTATTTATGAAGAATCCCATAAAGTCATTACTGCTAAGAGCTAAGGGAATGGATGGATCAACGGAGCTGTGACTGAGAAAGTTTGGTAACTGTACTCAAGAGAAATCCAGGATTATTTTTATTCTCCTCAATTAATGATGAAAAATATGCTGCTCTAACTATGCGAAGAGTCTTTCTATACAACAATAGACTGTCCCTCCAGATTAGGTAGGATTCCTCTTGGTGTGTAGAGCGCCATTTTCTCTCCAATTTCCTAACATTGTTCTTCAAGGAACACAGCTCTGAATTAAACCAGGGAACAAGCTTCCTGTGAATAATCACCTTCTTTTTCAAGGGAGCTACATTGTCTAATGCAGAACGCAATGATAATGTCACACCGTTAACAAAGACATCTATTTGTGAATGGGAAGAAACAACATTGCTGATATCTGCAGGGTATTTCTGCAATACTGAAGATATTAAAAGGGGGGCAGACTCTTTAAAGTTTGATGCAGCATTGTCCGATAAGGATCTACTATAATGGAACCCTCTTTTGGGGGTGGAGAACTCAGTTAGATTAAACTCAAATGTTATTAAAAAATTATCAGAAAGGACAGGGTTGTGAGGAAATACTGTTAATTCTTCACAATCAATGCCATATGTCAGCACAATAAAGTATGGAGCCGAGAGTGCGTCGGTTTATGCACATTCTGAGCAAAACCAATTGAATCTAGGATAGTTTTAAAGGCTACACTAAGGTTATCACATTCTGTGTCAACATGAATGTTGAAATCCCCCACTATAATAACCTTGTCTGACAACTGATCCAAAAACTGAGTGTAAGGGCCTGGTGGACGATACAAAACAACAAACATTAGAGGTTTTATTGCTTTGCAATTTGGATGAGGGAAAATAAGGGTTAAATGTTCAAAAGAACTGTAGTTATTAGTTGGCCTGGGACTCATTAATAAATCAGACTGAAAGATGGTTGCCACTCCTCCTCCTCTTCCCGTAGATCTGGGAATGTGGAAATTTGAATAATTGGAGGGAGATGACTCATTTATACTAACGTAGTCCACTTGTAGCCAGGTTTCTGTGAGACAAAATAAAACAATCTGATTATCAGAAATCAATTCATTACCTAACAAAGTCTTTGGAGGGAGAGACCTTATATTTAATAGACCACTTTTAATTGTTTTATTTTTTGGTTCAAGGTGAGCCATATTGATTTTTATTAGATTCTTATTTTGATTTGTTCCTTTTAGATCAGTTTTTGATCTATTCAGTTTTGGCCGTGGGAAAGACACCGTCTCAATAGGATAATAGGTGGGTAACAGTACAGAAGCTGCAGAGAGGTGTGTTAACAACAGTTCAAAGAATAGCTGGCCATTTCTCTGCAGCAATGTGGACGACTCATTGCCAGTTAATTCTTAGGGGCTACTGCTTTTTCACCTAAAGGATAGCGGTTTGTCCCGTAATAAATTATATCATTTGACGATTCATTATTATTTCATCATCTAAAAATGGCATTAAGATTAGATTTGTCCGATTCTGAAACGTGGCAAAAAAGCAAAAGAGAAAATAAAAACTTTAATTGAGTAAATCCTTTTTTACACCATCTACTTTTCCAACATAACTCCTGGCTAATTAGTGAATTCACTGCATGTACACTCATCAATTAATATAATTAAACATTATGTTCAGTATAGTTAGAATAGAGCATATATACCAATACTGAAAGTAAATGCAGATTTAAAAAACTACTTAGAAAGTACAAGTACACTGAAACGTTGCCGTAATAAGAGTAACAAAGAAACAGAGATTGGTTGCATTCCACCTCTGCATGGACCCAGCCCCACCACCTTATAACTTATCATGGCAGCCTAATTGTCTCTTGGCCTCTCAGGAGGTTCACCCTGATTAAAAGCATGCCAGTTTCATGTTTTTCCTATTTCTGTTGGGAATATTGACTGAAAGCCTGTTGTCACCGTTAGTATCACAGTGACTGCTCTGCAGGTTCTGCAACTGTTCTTTTTAAACCTCATTTTCTCCATCTCTGTTGAGGATTTGGTTTCTATGGAAACATGATATGTGGCCTTTTTGACTCTCAGTCCTCCCACTGAGTCTGTGTTACGCAACTGTTCCAGATTAAATTAGCTGCACTGTGCAAAAAAAGTTTTTTTTTCCCTTAACACTGATAATAATTCTGTGTTTTAACATCCTCTTCCACTTCCTCCTGTCTCTATGACTATTAATTGTCACTTCAGTAAATGCCAGTAAAGGATATTGGTGTTGCCTGAACGGGATGTGTTGAAGCTAGGGGATTTCTCAGAAATAATGATTTGTTGCAGTCCCATGAAACAACCCTGAGCTCTTTAAGTTGAAGCCAGCTTGAAGTCTGTGCTACTTGGGATTCCCAGCGTCCTTAAACAGGCCTAAACATGTCTGGAGATCAGTCTTCAGACAAAGTAGCACCGTTTGATATGTGTCTGAACTGTCTCTGCAGGATCAGGGCATGAAGTCACCCTCTGACGTGTCCAACCAGTGGGGCTCCTACTTTGTTGATGTGCACAGAAGTGGAGGGGGTGACGAGGAGCACCAGAAACTGACCTGGTGTTGTCACTGCATTCACACATACAGCACCATGGCCATCCCCAGCGTGGAGCACATAGCAGGTCAGTGGGCTAAAAACAAATCAAAAGAAGTAGGATTACAGTTTGGGTCAAAGAACGATCTGTAAAGCAAGCTGAAGCAGGAATGTCTTGGAAAAAGTGTTTCTATCCATTCATTGCAAACAGTCCATCAATGCACCGTTGCCGTTCACGCCGCTATTGAGCCTACTCCCTGAACGTTACTGCTAAAACCTACTTTAGTTGACTAAACAAGCAGGTGTTCAATATTCCACATGGAGAAGCATTCACAATAAGTTTGAAAGTACTGGTCCGAAAGTTGGACGACCCAGTGATTTCACATTGATGTCAGACAGTCATGATCAAAGGAACCAGGGGAGTTATCAAGTCAGAAATGTCTGCCAAGATGGTGAAGGACTCAAGATTTGGCCTTTTTTTCCATTCCGGGGAGCCTGGACATCTTGCAGTTATTATATCAGTTATGAACCCCTCTATATACCAAATAATGAGAGACCGTCTGCCCCACAGGGAACGCCTGCTTTAAACCGAATCATTGACTGGACGAAGATCCCAAACAAATCTGGAACAAAATAGCCTAGTCAAAGTGCAGGCCTCAGTCTGATTTAAAAGATGTTTAGGGACCCTAATACTGCGGGGCTAAAAACCAATGTTTATCATATAAAGCAGCTCCTGAGAAAATGGGGAACTTGTTCTTCTCTGTGATTTAAGGACTAAGGTTACGTTCACACTGCTTGTCTTGTTGCTCAATTCCAACTTTTTTGCTGAAAGCAGATTTTCTTTTGATGTGGCCATTCATATGATTCTTAAATGCACCCATCACTATACTGCTGTCTAAACGGTTTAAGACCGCAAAGCGACCCACATTTGCGGATAACAGAAGGAGACGTAACACAGCAGCGCACTGTTTAAGGAAGTAATGGTGAATGTTTTTTTTTTAAAGTGTTCAATAAAGTTTTGTTAACAAAAACTCAAAAAAATAAAGAATGCGCAGACCGGCCAGCATCTCTCCTTGTTATTATTAGAACGCTGTTGAGCCATGGAGAGCCAGCATTACTAAGACCACATTATAACAAGACTAAATAAGATAAGAAGAAAGCAACACTGCCAAAAATAGACAGGTATGGGTGGCATATGGGCAAAAAGATCGGTTTAGGGTTACATTTCCCTGCAGTGTGAACGTAGCCTTAGAGTACCCACCTCAACAAACGGCTGAAGCATTGCTTGCTGTGATTGGAGAGGCAGTTCAGAATACAGCTGGCTTCATTGCTTGTCCTGTTTTCACCTTTCATTTGCCAGCAGTAAAAGGACCTACAGGACTGTTAGGAAGTAATACTAAGCTTAAGGTGCTTCTGTAGCACTTTACTACATCAACAATTCCTTAAGCTGCTAACCGTGGGAGACACTAAGCAGACCATAGCAAAACACACACAGAATGTACCTGTTAGGCACTTTCAGGCACCAACCATGGGCACTGTGTAGGAAAAATAAGGGAATAAATGCTTTGAGTTCTTTTAAAATAAATTCTAAAGAACTTTATTTTATTAATTTTTTCACATTAAAGGTCATTGGTTTTGTTTCTGTAACTTTCCTTTAGGCTCTTGATCCAGATCTATACAGTGGTATAAATACTCCAACTGTAAACATTGTTAAATCATATCATGTTCCAAAATAAAAAATATATATAAGTTTCTCCGGCCATGATCATTACACGGCCACAAGAGATTACTGAAAGAGAATTTGACCCTTCTTTGTTTTACTTGAGATTGTTCTAAAACTTATTGTTTTAGAACAATCTTCCATCGCCTTTGACTTTTTTCCACTGGAACAGAACAAATGTGTGTGTATTAATCCTCGTAAATGGGCGCATGTGGTATAAAGAGGCTGCATGAGAGCTGAGAGTGCTACGTGAGGAAAGCGCAGCCTGATAACGATCCAGTGGTTTAAATTCGAAATCTCCCAAACCGCCACATTAAGCATCCCCGTCATTCTGTTCCAACACAGAAACGTTCACACGCATCAAAGCAGAAACAGAACCAGACACAGATGTGACGCCGCATATCAGATTGGTTCCAAACCTCAACACAGTCTCCAGAATGGAAAGGAAGGCAGTCTCCATCATGAGCTTAGCAGCGTTTCAGCTGTATTTACAGATGCTACTTCACTGCAAAGTTAATTCAATGTCTACGAAAATGGACCCTGTTCACATTTAATCAGCTCTATAAGAACTGTGAAGCAGGTAATGAAGGTAGAGGAAATGTTCCCCCTGAAATCAAAGGATTAAGGGTAAAGGATTATAATATTAAAATTTTAAATAAGTTGATATTCCGAAGGCTTTAGACAAAAAACACTGTGAGACACATTGAAGCTATCTCAGGGAGTTGGCAGTCTGTGATGCCCCATTTGAGAGCAGCACAGTAACTAAAGATTCCTTGAATGTGCACAACCATGGGCAAATAAAGAGGATTCTGCTTCTGATCTCTCCGTCTTGATCTATATCCCGTGACTGGATGGCCCAACAGATCAAGAGCTTTACCTCCATTACTGCAGATTTTGGCTAATATATATACAGTGTCTCCTACTTCTTCACTGATAAATAGAAAACCAAGATAGTCTAACAGCCTGACCTTCCTTCACTGCACTGAAATGGCTTCATGTGTGAGGAAACTGCTCCTAATGTTGTACCTGGGGGAAAGAAAATATTTCCAGATTGTCCAAACTTCGAGCGCAGTGGTTCAGCGATAGCGACAGCTTTAGACTGTCCTGAAGTCCCCAACCAGCACCAGGACATGTCCTGCTGAGGAGTGAGCAGCAGAGCTGTGCTGCCATGAGAGCAGAACCTGCTCAGCTGTGGCAGAAGGAGAGAGCGAGAGCCTGTGCACACACAGCCAGAGTTCCATCCAAGAAAAACATCAAGGAAAGATTGAACTTCTTCAGGAAGTAGAAGGATGTAGAAAAAAATGGGTACAGCATTGGTTTCTCCAATAGGTCTTCCTGATTGTTTGAGACATCTGGAAATCATTTCTCCAGTGCAGAAAAGTGAACCAGATATAGTCCATCTGTGTGGTGGCTTCTCACCTAAGGGAGTGGGGTAACTCCCAGTTCTGCCCAAGAATGTTGGCATGAAAAAAACAGGAAGAACAACCTCTACTTACAGTTCAGGAGCAATCCGATGATGATCTTTGGATTTTCTAGCATGATGAAAAAAATGATGACCAAGAGGCTCAAAGATCAGAACACGGATCTTATCCCTATTTAGAACATGTGGACAGCTCTCAAGAAACTGGTAGAGAAATAAAAAACAGAAAACGGAACATCTTCAAACACTAAGAAGACATAAATGGATCCCCATTGGTCAGAATTTGGCCCAGAAGGTGATATCCAACAAGCCAGAGAGGACTGCAGGACATATAGGGAGAAGATCAACACTGGAAATCTTCTCTCACTCACTTGATGTGCAGCTAATAGAGACATTTCAAACATGTGAAGCGTCTTCTTCAGTATGGCGTTGGAACATGTAACTAAAACATGGTACTGTTGAATATACAAATAGGTGCCTCTTCCGACCCTAGAGGTCCAAGTAAGTAATAAGCAACCATGATTCACCAGGCAAGTCCACTCACTCACCTTAAATTTGTTTTTTCTCTGTCTAGATCTTCCTCTGGATTACAAGTTCCCCAGGTTTTCCCCAGACAAGCCCTGCACTGTTGGCTACTACCCCAGGCCTCCAGATTCTGTGCTGAAGAGGTGCGAGGAGATGTCGTAAAAAAGGGAAAAAATGGGATAATAAGGAAGAGAAGAAAAAAAAAGTCCTCCCTAACCCCTCTGCCTCAGGAGAGGAATGTGCCTCTGTTTTTTCGCCCGTAGTTTCCCAGTCGACCCTAATATCGCAGGGCCCATACGCTCATCCCCATCCAGAGAAGCCATGTGAATGTAAGCCACAGTAACTCTGTAATGACGCCTACGTTTGAAAGTTGTTTTGTGGTTTAGTGTTTCAAACTGGTGAAAATACAAGAAAAACAACTCTGTGGGTGCGTGTGTGGTCCTCTCTCGTTTTAAACTGTTGAATCCATCCAGCTGGTCTAAAATAAAGTGAACTTCTGTCGTCTGTCTTACTGTGAACTGATTACCTCAATAAGAAGATCTGCTGTGAGTTACACAGGTGTCCTCATCCCTTCAGATCCTGATCCGTTGTGTCAGTGGTTCTTTACAACCCTCTTATTATGAAGTTGTCTTTGTTTTTAATGATGGTTTCTGTGTATCTAGTAACATGAGGTAAAAGCTCTCCCTGGGGAAGTCGCTGTTGATGCACAACTAGCACAATGCTGTCCTTTCGTGTCGGCTGTCCATGGAAGACACTTCATGGTAATACTGATAGATAAAGACTAGGCTAAATATCCTCTGTATTATTATAGCAAAGTGCGACACTGGCTTTTTGGGTGACTGTTTAGAGGTGTAAACCATGTGTGCTTTGTTTGTGTGTACACTGAAACATGCTTTAACCGACCTCTGAATGGGTATTATGTCCGTTTGCATTGAAAGGTTCTGCCATAATGACACTCTTGGAACATTCAAGTCTGTGGAAGTCTGTTGGTTGGATCCGTCTGAACAGCACAAAGTAGACTTGGGAAATAATTGGCATGGCTTCAGACCAAGCCTAAACAACATAGTTTAACATGATGTCCAGAGGAGCTACGATATACAAATTTATCCAGGATCAGCTGATTCTGGTCCTAGGAGATGTTTTACAATCTAAAGCCCCTTTTAGTTCATAGATCTGTGATAATCTCACAACCACAAGCACCCCTTTGAGGATCACTTCTGTCTTTCACATCATAGAAGTAAATCAGGGAAGATCACAAGGATATGTGCTTAGCCAGCACTGATGTGCACACATGCAGAAAATAAGTGCGCATTCAATAATATTTTGATAAATCTGTCCTGATCTTCATGCTGTCTGTCCACATACAATCAGTGCTTCAAGTCCAAGCAATGTTGGACGTAATCCTCAACATGTTATCTGCATCAGATACTGCTGATGAACATATCTGTCAGAATAAACAGACACGGGAGCATCATAAAGTGGTGCTGCTCTGATTGCACCCTGCGCATCAAGTCTAACGATAAGTTACAGGCAGTTTCCAGAGCATCCAACAGTCAGGTAAAACAGCACCTAAAGACATTGTTACCAGCATTGACATTTGAGTTCAGCATCAGGTCAGGCAGAAACTGCCCAATGTGTGGGATGCACTCTTTACAACACCCATGTCTGAATAGCATTGGTTCGCTGAGAGGCTCTTGTCCATTATGCCAACTGGCTGTAACACACCACTGAACTCCTGATTCCACCTGTTCTCCACTGGTGCCTGTTTTAGACGTGCCAGATACTTGCAAATCAAAAATTCTGCACCGGTCAGTAGTTCTCCAGGACGTTTGGCTTCTCATTTAAAATGTTTATAGCATGCTATCTGATGGATGTCCGTGAGCTGTTCACAGAATTTTCAACAGCTGTTTTGGGGTTGGTTTATTTCACAGCTATTGGGGGAAATGTTTATTATTCTGATGTACACTGGCAAAGACAAATCAGAGGACCTGTGAGGTATAGAAGAACTAAGAAAACTAAGTACTAACAAGAATTAATTGCCAAAAAAAATGAGCAGCTGTGCTGCTGGTCATCAGTCACGCCTATCGTGCCAAATTGAGTCGCCACCTCTGGGATGATTTGGTGTCATCGGTTCACTATGGCCTTCTTGTTTTCTCAATTTGCACTATTGATGTGATCCACAATAAGGTTCTGCTTGGTATATTCCAGTATTTGTTCCCAGATTTGCTATACACAAAGGAGACAGTAAATTAGAAGAATGTTGGACACGTCCCTTCAGGCTGGCCATCTCACAGTTGAAGAGACAAGATTTCGCTCCTAAAAAGCAAAAAGCATCATGGATGTGAGACTGGTTATCCAATGTGTATTGTTAGTTGTGCTGTGTGTGTAAATGTTTTATGCATACAGCGTTGTGATTGTACCTGTACTACTTCTTTCATCTGACATAGAGATTATTTGCACATTTGCCTTATGTTGGACTCATTTGTGGTCTTAGGTTCTTAAAAAAGGCAGAGGAAGTTCATTTCTGTGTTTAGGTGTTGAAGTACTGTCAACAAAATAAAATGTTCTATGATTTCTACATGTGTTCATGATCTCGACTGTTTTTGTTCTGTAACAGGAATTGACTCGTGTCACATGAAGTGAACCTTTTGCACAGTTGAGCCACAGATATGACTCCAGAATACATAGTTTCCAAACATCTGAATCGGAAGTGATCCAAGCACTTAACCTGCCAGATAGGCAAGCTCAGTCTACAAAATCGCTGCACTCAGGTTCGACCTGTATGAGGTAGAGAACAGAAAATTGTCAGATGACGCGGACAAATTGCCTACGACATCTTAATTTTGACATAATTACTTGTGAACATGAAGAATGCCTACACAACGGAGGAGCTTTGCAGCCTGAAATCCATGGATACATACAAACTGTTTCCTTTTGTTGTTTTCTTTTTACTTGGACCGACTGTAGTTTCATTCAACTACACATTCACATGTTGAGCAAAATATTGTGCAAGGCTCCCAGGAAAAACAAGACAAGATAAACATAAATATAAGATAAACATAAATATAAAGACTTTAGAGAGTAAAAGCCCTGCCTAGTTTTCCTTTATCCTCTTCACCTAACCAGTTGATTTAGTACATTAGTCTGGCTGCATCTGAAAAGGTCTGATTGGTAAGGACTTTTCAGCCAAAGCACGTGTCAGTGTTTGCCATGAGAAGTGCTGTCAGAATAGTGCAGTCAGTAAAGAAGGAGGTAGGGGGAAAAAAGCTTGTATGCTTCCTATCATAGTTCCTTTAACATAGGAACCTTGCAATATCCCTTACCAGCCATAAGGAGCTCCCACAATCCTTTGTGTGACATGACATAAGCACAGCCCACCTCACGGAAATGAACAAAAATGTCCGCAGAGAAGAGACCACATACTTTCGTAGTTCTTTTTCAGACGGCTGTAGGGCCGGATTTCACTTAAATCATCATGTGCATTTCTGTCTCATAATGTATGAGCTGTCTGAAATCAGCACAGCAGAACCTGGATGACCCACCTTAGACAAAAACATACATACATGTCCCTCTTAGCCCTCAGAAACAGACTACATGAGCTAAGCTAGTTTGGCTAGTGCTACAGAACATATCACTGACATTTCTCTCAGTATATACTCATTGTGTACATCTATATAAACCCAGGGCTAGAACCCAGGACATTGTTGTGAGGCGACAGTGTAAATCAATAAACCATCGCGATGCCAGTAACGTATTATCAACACTGACGACTAGGAGATTTTTGATGACTTTCTGAAATCGTCCCAGTGTAACTAAAACTCAAAATGACATGAGACCACAGACGTACTAATGTTCTGAACAGAATAGTTAGGAATAAAAGCAACCGAAGCAGATTCTTGCCGTTTTGGATGGCTGATCCTTCTGGTCGGTGTTCCCAAGTCAGGTTCGCCAACTTTCAGCACTCCTCTGCTTGTAGTCCTTCTGATTACTGGTATGTAGTGAGAGCTGTGCTTTGCTGAACCGTGTGCATTGTTGGAACATAATTTCACCCAACATGAAATAACTATTGCAGGCTTTGTAAAATATAGAAGTAAAATAAGTAAAATAAGTTCTCCTTAATAGTCAAACTTACTAAAGTGGTTCTACCTACAGACATGGTGGTTAGCAACAGGGATAAACACAGACCTCTCAACTTTTATGGAAAGTTAAGAGTAAGATTATGGTCATTTTCGGCGGGTGGTGGGGGGGAGGGTAATCACTACAGTTTAAACTCCATTCACAACATTTACGCTCAATATTGCACCTTCTCAACAAGTAAACAGCTCTGTGGTCGTTTCCAGATTTCTGATGAAAATACAATTTGCCAAAACTCCACCTTCCTGAGTCCTTTCCAGCTGTCTGCTTTATCCTTGTAAAATATATTTTGTTTCTAGGTAGAACTGCATGAATGGATCAAATGAAACAGACCCCAAATGTACAAAAAATCACTGAATAAAGTAAGTAAGTAGTTTTAAGTACTTGTCTGTATTATTACACTATTTTAAGGAGTGGATAACTGCTTTTTTATTTTATTTTACTAAAGAGTACCACCCATGCAGAGTGCCTCAAGGCTCCATGCTTGGCCTCTTCCTCTTCTCTCTTTACCCCGTCCCTTTGGTGTCAGTTATAACAAACCAGTGTTCAGCCTTCTTTTTTTAGGTAGAAGACAGGCAGACTTTTATGACACTAAAAAGGAAAATAGTTGCTCTAAAAATAAACCTCAAAGGCATTGCAGAAATCATGGATGTCAACAAAGTTCATGTTGTTTGGGGTCCTTGATGTCTCTAACGTCAGTGTTGACCTGGGACCCTAAAGTCAGTATCTGACACTGACTGCTACAGACCTGAGTGTAATAATAAGAATAATTTTAACTTTGATGCACAGTTAAAATCTGTGGTCAAGTCCAGCTTTTTCAAACTGAGACAGCTGACTAAAGATTTTTATCTATGCTTTAATTACAACTTGGTTAGATTCCTGCACTGCACTTTACTCCGGGCTTAACAAAACTTTAGTGGCTTGACTGCAGCTTGTCCAAAATGCTGTTGCTCTTCTTTTAACTGGTACCAAAAAATGAGAGCACATTTCTCCAGTTTAGCAGCAATTCATGGGCTGCTGGTTCACATTTGGAATGATTTTAAGATTATTTTATTTCTTTTTAAATGTCCTCATGATCTTGCTTTCTGGTATCTGTCAGACCTGCTTCATATGTACGCTTTCTCTCGTTTGCTCAGGTTGGCAGATCAGTTTTAATTAGTCATCCGAAAAGCAAAGAGGTAACCACATTTTCTGTCTTTGCACTACACTCTAGATTCAAGTAGATTTACTTATCAGGCAGGCCATTCCACTTCCTGTGTTTAATGTTCTCATAAAACAGTTTTTTTTTTTTTTGCCTTTAACCCAGTTTGAGATGTTAGCTTTTGAAGTTTTTATTGTTTATGGATCTGCGTTTTAATTTACATTTTGCTGGCTTTAACTTTTTACTCTGTTTAGAATTACTAGTTTTTAGATTGTATAAATAATGTTGAGTTTGGAATATTATTAGTATTTAAAAAGGGTGAAATATGGTTGATAAAGTACAATCTGAATTATCAGATTCACATCCAGCCAATGAAAACGCCCCTGATTATCATTAATCTATGGGTTTGTTTATCAATGTTGGTCTATAATTGGACCAACATTGGTGAATGAGGCTGAGTTTCATCAAGCCTATATGGTCCGACATTTTCTACTCAGCTGCAACACTTGAAGTACCAGGGGTTCACCCTGCGTCTTTACGCATAATCCAGCTGCTGATGTCTTCCCTCTTTTCAGCTCCATGCACTTCTAGCCTGTTACAGTTTATGACTTTTGTCATCACCTTTCACAGCGACAGGTTTGTCATCTCAGTCTCTGCCCTGATCCAAACAAATCTACTCTATTGCGCAGAGCGCTCTAGTGCATAATTACGCAAGTCAAAAGCTGAGTTTCAAGTTGTTCCCAGAGCATGTTTTATCTGTGGTCAGATTGGACAGAATGATTACTTTCTGCTTCGCCTTTAGCCCACTAATAGTCTTAGGAAATATAGCACTTTTCGATGAGTATAGCTTTTCAAGTTCTGCACCTCACTGGTTCCTAAATGACTTTAGGAAAAAAACTATTTTTTTAACGTAACGTCTGGAATTTTATACTTAATGATACCAATTTGAGCCAGAGATGTGGGTCGGATGAGGGTCGGATGAGGGAAGGGAGCGTTGAGGCATCGCAACACAGCACATGTAGTTAAAAAATGCAGAATTAATAAAAAACAAAACTTCTAAACAAGCTAAATGGTGTTTTAGACTGCATCTGGTTAGCAGAACTGTTTTCTGATCCAGCATACAGCCATGACTGGTTCTAAATGAAGGCTTTATCTAGCAGCCGCTCTCCCCTCTCGTCTCCTGTTTATGCAGTACCAGACTGTACTGGCTTACTTTCACCACTGGTTAAGACCAAAAATAACGTATAACTCTGATCGCTCTTCCTGCTCCTCTGTTAACCCAAACAGCAGCAGGAATAATGACTGATGGCCACAAGCTATGAAAGAAGCCGAAACAACTCCGCAGAAGGTGGGGTTTAGACTGAGCTCTGAATGGACAGTGCAGTGAACGGATCATACCCAGATGGCCTATTGTTATTATTATGTGTGAGAAATGCCATGTGTGTGTGTGTGAAGTCAGGGAAATGCGTGTGTCACACGGTCAATGCGTGAGAGTTGAGAGCTCCGGATTTACATGATAACTATGTATTGACAATATAGAGCAAGACTTGGCACTCAATTTTGACTGTAACACTCAACATGTGTGGTTGCAGATGGGGGTGGGCCTCTTCATCTAAATTTTTAAAAAAGACCAAAACTGTTGGCAAAAGGGGCCGAAATATAGACACTAAATAACCAAAATTGGAGTCAGAGAACAAAGGGATTGTGGGGGTGATGGTCGCAATACCTGCTGATACTTAGTGGGCAAAAGGACTATATTAAAGGTATTACATCACTAAAATTCACACTTATGGCCCAGGTGACGAATTCAGACATATGACCTTTGTACTTTTGAATTTATTACCTGGAGATGTATAGTAATTAGATTGTTGAGGATGATGGAAGCCCAAAACCTCACCCCCTAAGAACAAAAAAAGGGTGGATGGCAATGACTAGCGAGGGTCACCCAATGCAGCAGGCCCAAGCTACACCCACAGGATAACCATATGCCCACAACATGGGGCTAAGCAACGAAAGCTTCCAGGACAGACGCAGATGCAAAGACAGCCCAACAACCTTGCACAACCATCACTACAGCAGTAAGGGGTCCTGCACCAGTCCTCAAACTCATCTCCTTGCTAACAAACATAATCATAGCGGTGCAGGGGCAAAAGAAGGCCCGGTCAGACCACCAGCACCCCTTACTTGCTCCTGATTGGTTTGTGTATGGTTGTGCTAGTGTAAAGTGTTGAAAGGGACGCAGGTGCCTATGGCTGCATCCGAAAAGGTCTAATTAATAAGGACTCTTTAGTCCAAGCAGAAGTGTGTCAGCAGTTGCCATGCTGAGTGCTGTTTGAATAGTGCAGTCAGTAAGGAAGGAGGTAGGAAAAGCAGTCTGTATGCTTCCTATCATAGTTTAGCATATGGAGCTTGGGATATCCCTTACCAGCACTAAGGAGCTATAAGGAATCCCATAATCCTTTGCGTGACGCGACGTATAAGCACTGTCCACCTCACGGAAATTAACGAAAATGTCCGGAAAGCAGAGAGTGCGCACTTTGTAGTTCTTTTTCGGGAGGCTGTAGGCCTGGATTTGACTTGAATCATCCATGTGTATTTAATGACATCGGAGTTAAAGGCTGTCCGAAATCAGCACAGCAGTCCAAAGCTCCTTTCCTTCCCCGATAGAGTTCTAGCTTTTAACCTCATAAAATGTCAAGGAATGGGAGCTAGGAGCTATAATTAGAACATTTCAGAAGCAGCCTATGTCTACACTGCAATAAAATAATTTTCCAATCATGGTGTGGGGGATCCCAGTGCTTGGTGAGTTTTTTGTCTTTCATTATAGAAACACCGTCGTAGCTTGTAGACCCCATTAAAGGTTAGATTAGCAGATCAAGATCCAATATCAATATTCACCAGTAAATGGGATTACTCTATGAACTGAATCTGCTGAACCTTTTTAATAAAGTCAGTAGAGTCTAGTAGAGTCTAGTATATGATGGGATACAGAAATTGATTTGTTCTTAGTTATTGTTCCAATAGCCAGGATATCATTCTCCAGGACTTTAGAACTGGGGTGATTATTATCTGAGTCAAATCAGACGTTATGACTTTCTTAGTCTTAGTGAGGACGTGGGCAGCAGCGTTCTGGATCAGCTGCAGCTGTCTGACCCACTTTTTAGGAAGACCTGTGAAAACACCGTTGCAGTAATCAATTCTACTAAAAATAAACTTATTTTTTCCAGGTCATGCTGAGACATTAGTCCTTTAATCCTGGAAATGTTCTTCAGGTGATAGAAAGCCGACCTTGTAACTGTCTTTAGATGCTTTTGGGGGTTCAGGTCTGAGTCCATCTGATAGACATGTGCCAATCTTTTGGGTCAGTGCTATCTAAGTGTGCCATGCAGTTCTGGGATAAACAGCTCGTTCCACTTGACCTCGTTGATATCCTAACAAGTACCAGCACGGTGGATCTTCCACAGTCTGTATTTATATGGATGTCATTAAACACCTTGATAAGGGCGGTCTCTGTACTGTGGTGAGCGCGGAAACCTGACTGGAAAACGTCAAATCGGCTGGTCGTTGTTAAGAAGGTGTTTAATTGTTGAAATACAACTTTTTCAATAATCTTACTGATAAAGGGGAGGTTTGAGATGGGCCTGTAGTTCTGGAGTAGTAGTTTGTCTAAATTGTTCTTTTTCAGCAGTGGTTTGATAATTGCTGTTTTTAGGGAATGGGGGAAAACACCTGACAGAAGGGAAGTGTTTATTATCTGAGTCAAATCAGACGTTATGACAGGTAAAACTTAAAGAAAACTGTGGGTAGAACATCAAGGCAGCAGGAGGAGGAGCTTAGCTGCTTAATGATCTCCTCTAAGCTCAAGCGGTGGATGTTCTGATGCTGGCTGGGTTAACTTCCCCTTTTCCAGAGGCCTATCCTGATTAATCAGATTAATCAGTTATGTAAGTAGCTGGTTTTGGCAAGTAAATGAGAAAAAGTCTGTCTCACTCATGCCTCAGTTTAAAATACTGTCACACAAAATAGCGTATTTAGCCTCTGGGATAAATGAAGCGTTCTGGTTGTAAAAGGTTGATCCCATTTAATTTGCAAGCTGGAAAAAAAATAGGATTGTTTAACTGACAGCTGAACTGTCATTAGATATATGGCATACAGTCATGTTAAAAATGAACTTTAGCATCCATGATCCCTAAGGTGTTACAAATACGGACAAAAAAAATGTCTGGTTCTAAAAATTTTTACTCTTATTTTAAGATGCAGAAAAACACAACAGATCCTATGTTATAATTGCTATCAAAACAAGCAATCTAAAATGGAAAATCTGCAGGGGAACGTCCACTCTTGCAGCTCCCAAAGGGTTTCAGAGGAAAAACATCAATGGCTATGGAAATCTAAACCCATCCTACAGTGAGAAGGATATCTTACAATTAGCATGTTAGCTGTTACAGTAAATTAAAGTTCTGGCAGAAAAAGGCTGAACACATACAGTGTGTCTTGCTTGGAATGGTTGAAAGAGGAAGTCTTCTGAAAATAATTTTCTGCAGAAACATTGTGTCAGAATGAAATCCAACATCCTGACTGATGGGAACAATATACAGATATCTGGCCACGATGCACAACTGTTTAGAATAAAAACCAAATCCACTTTGTATCAGCTGGTAAACATGGTGGTAGAGGGCTGATGATTAGGACTTGCACGTTACTACTCTTACCTGAGTAAAATGTCTGTGAACTCTACCCACTGCGAGCAACTTCATGAATAACGAACATACTTGTTTTAACTAAAATTGCGATCAAAGCAGTCCAGTAACGCAGACTCATTCAAATTCAGTTACATACAATCCTATTCAGTGCTGCTGATATTACAATTCAGTTTTATAACACCATGCAGTAAACAGTGTTCTTATAAACATTTGATACACAATACACACTTTACTGCCAAAATGATTCGGTCACTTATCAAAATAATTAAATTTAGGTGTTCCGGTCACTTCCATGGCCTCAGGTGTGTAGCATTCAGTGGCACTGTGAAAGGATGCCACCTACGCATTAAGTCAGTCCCATGGACCGGTCTGGGTACAACAGTTACGACAAAGTACTTGCCTTTGAGTTCCAGTCATGCACCCAAATTTGTGGGAACAGTGTGAATCAGACTGACTGCAAGCCATCACCTTCTCTGGGCAGAGACGGTGAGCCAGGCCTTCTTGACCACCATCAGCGTCTAACCTCACAAATGGGCCTCTGGAAGACTTGTCAAATTTTTTTAAAAACACACATCTCGAAAACTTTGTGGAAAACCTTTGCAGAAGAGTTGGCAGACGTTATGTTAGGCCCGATGGATTAAGGAGCTGTCTCCAGTTCATATTGAAGACACACGAGTGACTCTCCAAGATGTCCCTCTGAGACCCCACTATGTTAACCTGACTCTGACCAGATGGATTTCCAGCTCTGTGGAACGAAATCCATCTGGCCAGAGCCAGGTTCCCGCTATGTTTCCAGTGTATACTTCTGGTAATTTAGTGTGACTGTCATTGTGTATTGTTTAATAACATGAAAATTTCCATGTTGCCACTAAACACATGTTGTATCTTAAAAGTGAAACTTCCCTCACCATGGGAAATGTTCTCTACTTGTAAGACATGGGTTCCCAAAGTGGGGGTCGGGGCCCCCCGGGGGGTCTCGAGATACTCTTTTTTTTTTTTTTTTTACCCCCCCTAAAAATATATATTTATATAAAGAAAGAAAATAAGGATAGGTTAAGTGGTCGGAGGATTTAAACTTTGGGAACCCTTGTTTTCAGACATTATTTGGGACTGTGCTTTTTGGCGAGGCCGCATTTGTCCATGTGAGTATGTGAAGACAACCTGCTGGTTTGTTTGTGTGTGTGTGTGTGTGTGTGTGTGTGTGTGTGTGTGTGTGTGTGTGTGTGTGTGTGTGTGTGTGTGTGTGTGTGTGTGTGTGTGTGTGTGTGAGCAGAGATTCATATTTTAATGCATGAATTTCATCCAAAGAATACCGGGATCTTTTTTTCTTCACACCATGGGTCCTCTACTCCGCCTCTCCTAACATTCCAGAGCGCAGCCTGAGTCAGGGGCGGTGGGAGGAGGACCCATCTCCTCCATCAGGTCCTCCTTCAGACGCTCTCCCCTCCCCTCCCCTCTCTCTCTCACACACACACACTCTCTCCTTAACTGCCGAACTGATCGGTTCTTTTCCGAACATCCAGACAGAGGCCGATCCGCGCTGCCGATGATCCCGCTGGAGCCCCACCTGGAGCGGCGGGGGAAGATGGCTCCGAGGCCGGGCTGTGGGACTTCCTCCGACAGGTAAAGCTCCGCAGGTTCTGAGTGGCTCCGTGGTGGACGGGGGCAGGGCTGCGGCTCATCGGTACCAGCAGGGTGCGGGACATGTCGGCCCAGAATGCGCTCCGGGGTTTGGGTTTTAGTTCGGGGCTGGACAGTCAGTGTGGGCGGGATGGAAGCGGGAGGCTCCGGGCTGCAGGAGGAGAAAGTTAGAGAAAGTCCCAGACTGCCGAGCGAGGGGACAGGCGCTTCTGTTGGTAACGCACGGCGGAACCAGATAACCATGGTGGAGCAGTCCGGGTTTAGATGGGACTGAAGGGAAGTTAGAGCAGCTCCCAGGAGGCTGCAGGTAGAAACTGCTCACACACAACACACAATCCAAAAAAGGTTTAAAAAGTGAAACAAAACATCTGGACTTCTTTCTGAAGCTGAAGACGTTTCGCTTCCCATCCAGGAAGCTTTCTCAGTTCCAAATGTCTGGAGTAGTGTGGAGTTCCAGGCTTTATAGACCTGCTGGTGAGGCCTTTTAGAGTTTAGATTCACCTGGAACTGATCGTCCCTCACAATGGAGAGTTGTTAGGCTCATCGTTTGCCTGGCTCACAGGAGAAATGTTGTAGTCACATGCAGGATGTGAATTGGGGTGAAACTTGTCAGGAATCAAACCTATTGCTGTGTTGTAAGTTTTTGAAAGTTAAAACCTGAACGCTCCTCTGTTTAAGGTTGTTTTTTTCTCGCTTTATGTAAATGGCTTCTTTCACCTCTCTCTCAAACCATCTGTCTTCTCTGTCCACAATGAGAACATTTTGGTCCTCCAGAGAGTGTCCTCTGTCCTTGAGGTGCAGGTGGACAGCTGAGTCCTGTCCTGAGGAGGTAACTGTGTTGAGCCATGTGTCTGTGGAGAGGTTGTTTGTTTTCTCCAATATAAAGATCAGAACATTCCTCACTGAACTGAACTGCATACACCACTCTGTTCATCTTAGGCTTGGGGGTTTTGTCCTTAGGAAGAACCAGCCTCTGTCTGAGGGCCCTGTTGGGTTTGAAATGTACTGGAATGTACAGAAATGTACTGGGATGTACAGAAATGTACTGGGATGTAAGATAAGATAGTCTTTATTGATCTCACAATGGAGAAATTCACTCGTCACATCGGCTCATACAAGAAGGTGCAGAGTAGGGAAGGTGCATTCAGTTATATACAGTGAATCTTCATATATACAATGGATCAAAAAGAATACAAAAAAATACAAAAAAATACAAAAAGAAATAGGAATGGGCATATGATGTCTTATTTACATTCATAGTGATCTATATATATATATATATATATATATATATATATATATATATATATATATATATACATACACTTATATATACCTATACGCCTACATACATACGTACCTACACGTATATATGTGCATATACATTCGTGTATACATTTGTACATACATACATACATGTGTACTGACATATGTTGACCTCAAAGCACATTTCAAATGTACTTTGTGAGCAACGACTCTCCATTGTGAGGGCGGACCAGTTCCAGGTAAATCTTCTAAGCTCTAATGAGGCCTCACCAGCAGGTCTATAAAGCCTGGAACTCCACGCCACAGACATTTGGAACTGAGAAAGCTTCCTGGATGGGAAGTCGAACGTCTTCAGCTTCAGAATAGAATTGTTTTGTTTTTTTAAACCTGGATGACGGAGAATCTCACAACAGTTTCTGTTTCAGCTTTTAAAGATTTTATCAAGGTCATTCAACTCATCCTTTCTACAGTACCACCATCTGGTGTCCAGCAGTCATTGGGCAGGAAGAGGTCAAGGTTCAGCCTAGCTGGACAGGTCGGCAGTCCATCACAGTAATGCAGGACAGACAGACAGCTGCTTTAGGTTAACTGGTCTCTAGTTGGCCTAACAGGTGGAGTACCCAGAGAGAACCAGCATTCACAAGGAGAACATGCAGAAATGCTGAAAGTCGAATCCCTGGGCCTTCTTGCTGCAAGGCAGCAGTGCTAGCAGCTACACCACAGCAGCAGCCCCTCATAGATGGACTCTTCTCTAGAACAAATACCTGCACAGTTCTACAGAGAACTCTCTGGTCAACAGAGGATGGCTGCAGACCTCAACAAGCTGCAGCGTTGGGCTGCAACCCGCCGAGCTGCCAGCTGAAACCATGGAAGATAACGGTAAAACGTCTTCCATGTGAATCAGCACAGAGTGTGGCTAAACGTGTCGCTGGTTCCGGGTCAGCGGGGGTCTAGCCTCGCTGGAGTTTTGGATTGCGGGCCCAGAATGGAGGCGATGAGAACTTTAGCTCTTGACAAATAAAGCAGAGGGTCAAAGATAAACCAGCTGAGTAAGAGCCGGGTAGCCATACCCATCATCACACATCAAATGGTTCTGTTTGCATGGGACGGCACAGTAGAACCCCTTGGCTCAACGAAGTACATGGTCATATTGAAAACCTTGCTGACATAGGCTTAGAGACGCCTTCTGTTCACTGATTGGACGGTTTAATATTATGGCTGCCCAATATCTGAGGAGTTTAGTTTTATAACACTATGCAGCATTGCACATTGATTGCAATGGCTATCGTTTATCATTCACTAACATTTTGCAACAGTTTTCTCTTTTCTCTTCGTCACCAACTCCCCCCCGCTGTCTGTGAGCTTTAGCATCTGGACAGTGTTGCTGGCATGCAGAATTTACATGCATGATGTGCTAAGCGTCATAACCTTCCAAATAGAGCATCCCATTGTGATGCTGCACACATTGAGGTGTGTTTGTATAGCTGGAGTAAGGCAAGGGCCCCCTACTGCTGTTACAGTTTGCCCAGATTTTATTTCAATTTTTTAAGTTACAGTTTAAAAGCACCTTAATATGACATCATGCTGTTCTGAAGGTTAGGTCGGTTTAAAGGGATGCCAGAATGTACTGAAGGCACCAGAGTTTTCTCCATCTGTCTGGAGAACATAGTAATGCAGTGTTGCTGCACATCGCTGGTCAGAATTTAAATTTAGAAAAAAGATTCAAATCATTCTCTAATATTCCACTCAAGGGCTGTACGGAAATGTGATGGCATTGCAAGAGTGATTTAGGTTTATTCAGGGATCTGTTAAGTATGGGAGTTGGAACCAAAATAAATGGCTGTGTATTAAAAAGTAATAATATACAATCAATATTAATTACATGTGAAATTGGAGGACTCTTATCAATATTTCTTTTAATAATTTCAATAAAACACAACAAGAAAAAATTACCTCCAGTCTGAAATGGTTTGTTCACAGTCAGGAAATGGAGGGGATAAAATGACAACGGAATGACTTACTTGGTGCAGCTGATTATTTTTCAAATTTCTTATATTCTCTCTCCACAGATTGCTTGAATGTTATGCATTCATTTTTGAACACGCTTCTTTTTCACCTTACTAAAACTTTATCCCCCAGCATTGTGGAGAAAGCTTCTTTAAAATAAATGTCCTTCTTTCAAATTCATTTCAGGGCTGCAGAGTATTTATCGTTAGTATTTCCAATTTACAGGTTTAATATTCAAATATGTTGCCCCCCAAATCCAGATCTGAAACTATTCAACAGATCTAAAAGGAATGCTGTCTGGAGGCCCTTGTGGTTGTAAAATAGAAAGGGAGCCATCTTTTTAACAAAACTACGACTAAAACTTACCGCTGGGATGAAGAAACAACGTTGTTCATAACCTTTTGTGAAGTGGTTTGATTTGAGATGTTTCATTTCACTTTAACTGGAGGCGGCTGCCCTCCCGGCCGTGCCTCAGTGGGATAAATTAGTCCGGAGCCTTCCAGCCTCATGTTCACCGCGCAGGAATGTGGCCCTTCAGGGGTCAAATGTCAGATTAGTTCGGGGAGGAATACCAGTTCTACGTGTCATCTTGTGTTAAAACGTGATGTGTACTGCTGGCTGCCCCCGATTCCTGCCTGAAAGTCTTTTGGATCACAACCGCCTAGCTCGGGCCAGAACCTAAAAAAAGTGGTGGAATTTACCGGCCAGCTCAGAGCCGAGCTCCTTGTGTCCCTCTGTGAGGCGGCGGGTTTTTGTTTAAGACGTGTTTCTGTCGACCAGAGTGGTGTAGCCGCTGATGACGTCGCTCAGCAGCGCGTATGGAAAGCCTGCATCATCAGGCCCACAGCTGGCTCTCATTAGTCCAGGAATGCAGGGCTTTTGCCTGGCTTTGCCTAATCCTCTTTTCTCCCTCTCAGCTGAGCTCCTTCGGCGACGCAACAATCCCCTCTCTGATGAGACGATGAGAACCTACACCCGTGGGGCCCCCACAGTCTTCTTCATAAATCTGCTGTGGCCCCTGCTCACTCCAGTGCCCGCAGCCGAGGTGGACCCCACCGGGGGAATCCCCTTCATGGGGGGGAACTATGATGGTCATCCCATGCTGTACTTCGGCCGCGGGGACGTGGAGGAGCTGCAGTACGCCGCGGCGGGGACCCATCGGGAGATGGCCCGGAGGATCCGGGAGGCCGGGGAGACGATACTGGAGCACCCCGAGGAGTACCTGCCCCCCTGGAGCCCCGCCGAGTTCAGCGCCCGCTGGAACGAGGTCTATGGGAACAACCTGGGTGTGCTGTCCATGTTCTGCCTGCTGTACCCGCACAGGGCCGGGGCCCTCGACCTGGCCAAGGACTACATGGAGAGGATGGCAGCTCAGCCTAGTTGGTATTTTCTGTTTTCATTCCCTTGTGATCTGATGTGTAAACGTGTGCTCCCTGTGGAAGTGTCCTGATTTGGCTTTCCAGGGATGTTAAATGGTACCCACCTTCCCTTCGGTCGCCTCTCTGTAGCATCTGAACACCCTTCTGGTTCGTTCAGGACGTTCTTTCCGGTTTACATGTGTGCAAAGAAAGACAAACCTGTACAAGTTCTCCTCCAGACGAGTCACGTCTGGAGATCTGTTTTCAAATAATGTGCAACTTCCCACCGATTCCTGTAGCTTGGGTTTATGGACAGAATTAAGGTTCTGGGCTACGGGCTAGTGTTGGTTAAAAAGGTTAGGGTTACGTTTAGCTGTTAAGAGCATTAGTGTGAAGAATCTCTGAACTAGAACAGGACTGATGCGATGGGGCCTGCAAGAGACATCTGCAGCCAGAAACTTCTCTACTATTTCAAAATGATCTGCTCCAGAGGCCCTCCGGTCAGTCCCACCTCCAGAGTTTCCTCATCTGCTTCTGTGGGCAGAGCTCTAGTGAAACTGCTTTTTGGTCCGATAAAGGCGGCGTTCAGGAAATATGTTGAGCAGCTGTTTGCTCGGCAGCCCCTCCCCCACTCCCCCGGGGAGAGGAAATGAAATGTTCAGATGTGAGCTCAAGAGCTAAGACTGAGCGTCAGGGTCCAGGTGACCATTCGGGGGCCGGCTCTGGTTGACGGTTGTAGTCCACGGAGCAATTTAACACAACACTTTGTACACACTAGTCACGTGGCAGCATGATTCACTATTGGTGACTGCTCTGTAGAAGATATGTCTGGACAAGCCGTCCTTCTAGAACCAGATTTATTGGTTTGAGTCAGAAATATTACCGTCAGAGTGGCTGAATGCTCTGTTTATGCATATCAGAACCTAATGTCTACAAACGGTTAGTAGAGCAATATTGCTCAATATTTTTCTCTTAAATGGGACAAAGAAAGAAAGCTCTGCATTTACTGTGCTGCAGGCTGAGTCCCTGAGTGTCTGACAACCAGTCTTGTTCTTTAGTTTGAGCACCTTTTGAAAGGATGATTGTTCTCAGTAAACCATTATAGTTGTAGATGGCAGGCTTTTCATTTCCAGCTTGGTCTCAGAGTACTCCCTCTCCTCATCTTTTATCTCGTTGGTCCTTTTTGAACTATACCTTTTGATTTAAAGGAGCAGTAAGTAAAAAAAAAAAAAAACTGGAAGATTAACCTAAATCATTGTCACTTGTCACCCGGGATGGAAGTAACATTCCCTGTACACAATCGGTCCTCTCCATCAGCAATGTCTTAATCACATTTTTGTCCTTTCAAACCTAGACGTATGGTCTGGAACTGCTTTGGTGTGGTGTGTAGCCTGTGTTTACTTCCTGGCTCCTTGGCCAATCATATGAGAGTTCCCAGGGTTCCCAAAACAGAGCGCAGCATTTGGTATTTTATCTTGGCAAAAGAGTAGCAGTCTGCAAACATGGTAGCCAGTAAGAGAAGCTGACCAGAAATAGAATAAAATATATCACATACCTATCCTGTGGAAGTAAAAATTCAGAGGAGTTTCACAGCAGCAATGGACCGTTGAGGAAATGGCTGATGTCAGTGGGAGGCTGCGTATATGTTGTTCCGATTTGAAACACTAGGTTTCATTATTACTTAAAGCAGATTTATTTCAGCCATTTCCTTTTGCTTAGCTGTTATTGAAAATCTTTATCAAAAGTTCTTCACTTTAAAGTTAAACTAAATCTGTCTTTTGTTTTATCTCTTATATCAAAGCTAAGGCTTGTAGGTTTTAGGGCCTGCCTTGGACGTATTATCTGATGTTTTTGATGGAATTCATGTCGCAAACCAGAAACATTATCCTACATTAGTCTACCCAATTTAGCCTGCCTCCAAATCTAGGGGGCGCTGCAGTATAGAGGAGTTTATGTAGTGGGGCGACGATGGCACAGAGGTTAAGGGGGTTCGTCTTGCAATTGGTGGGTTGCCAGTTAAATCCCCTCCTCTGACTGTCTCTGTCGCTGTGTCCTTGGGCAAGACACTTCACCCACATTGCCTGCTGGAGGTGGTCAGAGGGCCTGATGGCACCGTTGTATGGCAGCCTCACCTCTGTCAGCCTGCCCCAGGGCAGCTGTGGCTACTTACATAGCTCACCACCGTCAGGGTGTGAATGTGTGAATGAATGGGTAAATGACTAAAACTGTAGTGTAAGGCGCTTTGGAGGTCGTCAAGACTAGTTAAAGCCATTTTCCATTTTAGTGAAATGGCTGAAGACAAACGTTGCACAGATGTTCAGATTATACATGCGACAAACTTAACGATCAAAATTGGTGGAAAGAAATGAGTGAACAAATCTTGATCTGACCTTTAATCTTGAAGTTTATTTTATAAATCAGACTAATGTGTGTTGTTGGACTATATAAATGAAACTGGGCTCCATTTTGCCTGGAGGAGTGGTTTCCTAGTGGTTAGAGCAGCATGCTTGTGTTCTGGGAAGGCTGCAGGTACCTGGTTCAAACCCTGCAGACTGCCACTATGGGTCCCTGAGCAAGACCTTTAGCCCCAGATTGGCCCCCAGGCGCTAGCAGCTGCCCACCCCTCCCTGAGGGATGGGTTGAATGCAGAAAACACATTTTGTTGGAATGTACGTTCTTCTGAAACTCTGGTACCGTTCCAGCTGGTGCTGTGTCCTGGACGGGACATCATTACAGTGAGACGCTAGGTTCTGATGACAGATTCTCTTTAAAAAGGATTTGATCTAAAGGCTTACGTAACCTAAGTTGGGAAAGATGTGGGTTTTACTGGGACCACTGGGGCAAACGAGGGGTTGTTCTAGTCAGAGGTTCTCTTTAAACTCATAGTTTCTAGAGACAATATGTGTTCAAGAATATGGTGATGTGAGTGTAATTGCTATATTACCTCACCAACTTGCTGTTTGTGTTGTTTGATACCGGAGAAGGAATTGGCTGGATATACATCCACCTCCAGAAACACCCTCTCTCTGCAGCAACATGGGAAGAGTTGGGTTGAGGGTCTCACTTTGCCTCTTGAAACCCACTGCACAGAAAGCAGCTCTGAAGACTGGCTTTTATATGAGGACCTAGTGCCGACTGCTACTAGAAAATTAATGAAAGTCAATGGAAGGTCCACACAATGATGTATGTACTGTACATACCAACATGTGTGTGTTGGGATGATGGGTGTAGATCCCACAATGTCCTACTTCGTCAGGAAGACTCCCCCCCCCCCCCCCACCACCACCTTTTTACCTGTTTTGTTACATTCCAACCTGTAGTTGAAACCATGTTTAATCCTATTTTATGTGATGATTCTGCACAAAGTACCAGTCTTTAAGTTGGAGAAGTGAAATGAGGAAAATATAAAAATAACAAAGTAATAGAATAAATAAAAACTAAAAATAGGCACACCCTCCAAAATGTTCTGGTGCAACACAAATTTGTGAAATGAAGTCTCCATGTGTGCAATGAGTCACAGGATCTGTCAGTATAAACTCCTGCTGTGAAAGGCCCCAGAGGCTGCAGCACTAAGCTAGAGGCAGCACACCATGAAGACCAAGGAGCTCTTCTAACAAGTCAGGGACAAAGTTGTTGAGAAGTACGAGTCAGGGTGGGGTTGTAAAAAGATGCATCCTCTTCAAATAGTACCACATCAAACCTGCCAAGACAGGAACGCCCACTAGAGCTTACAGACCGGGCCAGGAGGACATGAATCAGAGAGGCAGCACAGAGACCAAAGGTGACCCTGAAGAAGCTGCAGAGGTCCACAGCAGAGACTGAAGGATCTGTCTATAGGACCACAATAAGCCGTACGCACCATAGAGCTGGGCTTTATGGAGGACATTAAATAAGACGGTATGTTTTAAATGTTTCCAAAAGGCATGTGGGCAGCTCCCCAAATGTATAGAGGAAGGTGTTTTGGTCAGATGAGACTAAAATCAAACTTTTCTGCCACCAAGGAAATCTCTAGGTCTGGTTTATTTATTTCTTCCTGTCTCGTTCACTGAGCCCCACCTCACCCAGTTCGGAGATTAGGTAGAAGAGAAACAATTGCCAGAGAAAATTTTTTAAAATATGCATATTTATTACAATTGGAATTTCCTCCAAAGGGAGACAAAAACACTTACAAGCTTCATAACACCTCATTTTGTATATATAACTTACCCGACATCCTACCTCATGGTGCTGCAAGCAATTTGTCTGCTCCAACATCACCCAAACACACATTTAATAGACTGACCAGCCCCCATACGGAATGTCAAGGGAGGGGGGGATCCTGGACAGTCTTCAGCCAGTATCTGCCCCAAAACAAAGGAAATCCGTTCTTCCCTGAGTTTTCAGGAAGTAAGGCTGATGCATCACTGAAATGACCTTTCAGGGGTCAACTTAGATGACCTCTAGAACCATGAACAAGCTTTCACCCCATATCAGTCCCTCATAAAACTCCTGTGCTTCTCTGTGCCTGGTGTCCCACCAGAGCTTAAAAGAATGTAATCTTCCCCCTCTAGTATCCCAGAAAAGGTAACTATTTATGGTTTAAAAATACAGGTTTAACACAGAAATGATTATATATTTCCATAACAAAATCCACACCATCCCATCACCCCAAGAACACTATCCTGACAGTGCAACATGGTGGTGGCAGCAGCATGCTGCGGGGATGTTTTTCAGCTGCAGGGACTGGGAAACTGGTCCCTGCTAAACACAGGGATGTTCAGAGCAGACCTCAATTTAATTGAGAATCTGTGGTCAGACTTGAAGATCACTGTTCATAAAAAAACCATCCTGGAGCAGTTTAGTCTCGAGGAATGGGCAGAAATCCCAGAGGCCAGATGTGGCGAGCTCAGAGACTGATCCAAAGTGACTTACAGCTGGAACTGCTGCAAATGGTGGGGTGAACAGTTAAACACACTAAAGGTTTCTGTATTTTCTCCTGTTTGACGTTTGCTCCACAGAGGAAAAAATCCATCTTCAAAGTTGTTGGCATGTTCTGTAAATGAAATGATGCAAACTCAAACGATCTATTCTTTTCCAGGTTGTGAGGCAACAAAACATGACAAATGCTGAGTGGGAAGAATACTTTTGCTGATCAGTGTGTTTATAAAAGAGCCTCTCAAACTGGTCAGGAACAAGGTTCTGCAGAACTATGGTTTGCCGTTGTCTGATGACATTTCCAGGATTCTGTATGATCCTTTATTCTACCCTTTATTATGTGGAAACGGGAAGAATATGTTTGACACGGTACCAAAGCTACCAGGAGAAGCAGAGCACCAAAACTCATTGACCTAAGCAGGGCATTGATTAGAAAGCTTACAGCAGGGAGGAAGACAGAAAAAAGTTGCTCTTTCAGAAAGATTCAAATGTGCATCAGAAGCAACACCAGAATATCCAGGATGTCCGGGTCCAATTGGTCGGATGGGATGACTTAAAAACTTCTAAATAATTCATGCTTTGAAAAACGACATTTGTTTTTGTACATTAATGTTAGACAAAAACGGCTGAAATGGCAACCAAAGTTTCAAGTTAAACCTTTGAAATAATGTTGTGGTTGTTGTAGCAGGACTCCCAGCCAAACGG
This sequence comes from Fundulus heteroclitus, assembly GCF_011125445.2. Lineage (NCBI taxonomy): Eukaryota > Metazoa > Chordata > Actinopteri > Cyprinodontiformes > Fundulidae > Fundulus > Fundulus heteroclitus. The sequence continues at coordinate 28,958,090 of NC_046375.1, forward strand.
CCGGGTGGTACCAGAACATTCAGCGCTTCTCCTGCTCTGAGTCGCCCGTTTCTTCCTCTCCCGCCTGGTTGATGCTGCGAAGCTTTACGCTGTGGAGGAGAGAAAAAGGAGGAGCCGGTTTGATGTCTGGCCATGTCTCGTTCCCAGTCGGAATGTTTTGCTGTCTACGGTACTTTTCCCTCTGCTTGAATCCGCCAGTGCAGATGTGAAACATGCCTGTTGCTCCAGAGTCTCTGACAGAGGCGGGCGCGTAAGTTTAGAACCCAGCCAGAAACGGATTGAACTCCTAACAGATTATCCATGTGGAAGAGAAGTTAGACCCGAACATAAACTGCAGAGGGACGGACCAAAGGGATGTTCCAGCGGCAGCTCAACCGTTTTTGTTGTTGTTGTTCAGACAGTCACGTTACAGGAGTTTCCTCGTCACTTTTCACCGTAACCGTGCACAGAAGAAAAGCCACTGAGTAGCATGTTTTCACTGTTTCCCCTTTATTACGGTCACTAAACCTCTTAGTGTCTCCAGGATCTGCCAGCTGTGGTCTTCATGACCTCCAGTTATGTCTGCAGCTACTTCACCGTCCATGTTTTATTGGAGAGCTTCCATTCTGGGCCAGATGGCGATCGTTTCTCTCGCTCCTCCTAAACGGTCCCAGTGTGGTTTGGTGTGCCTCAACACTGGTTCAGCCGTGACTCAGCAGGTCTCTGTCTGTTTGTTTTGGCCACAGGGATAAACTGAGACATAAAGGATATTTGCATTAAATCTCTGCGGCCATGCAGTTTGTTGAAACTCCATCTGCCACATTACTGAGCATCGTCTCACACTCATGGAATCTTCTGAAAGTTGATCATAAACAAAGACTTCAAAGTTACTGATGGTTGGAATAAACTCGTTAGACTGTAGAGTTATGACCCAAAATAGTTTTATTTTGAATCAGCCTATATGTTTCCATGCTTGACTGTGGGACAGTGAGAACATTTTGTTGGTCTCCAGGGCTTGTTGACCCTTCTCTTTCAATCCGCCTCTGATTCTGTCTGACACGCTCGATATCATCTTCGGGTCCAAATCCTGTCTGATGGCGGTCCACTTGGTGCTTGGGGTTGACCCCAGTTTGTTGGATTAAGTTTCCTCGCCTGCTTCTTTAGAACTGACCACGGTTCCTCAGCGAGGGCGCTCTGTAACTGGACCCGTAAATCATCACCAAATTGTTCCTGAGTTGCTGGAATAAGTTGGTCTTGGAGGACGTTTTGGTCTCAGTCTGTATTCATGGCAGCGTTCCTTGGCAGAATTGAGTCTTCATCATTGACGTGACAGGGCATTCACCAATGCTCTCCTCTTCTCCACACAGGTGAAATAGCAAATGTCCTGAAGAACCAGCGAGATAATTCAGTAACAGAAGGATAATATGCTGTATTGCTGAAAGGCATCACCATACACTGTATAGTTTATATGCTTCATACTGAGTCAGGGCTCTTTTTAACATGGATTCCTGAAGTAATGCAGCGTTACAGGAAGGTAAGGTCAGCCTGTGGACCAGCTGAGGTGTTCAGGAAGCCCAGCTTGATTAATAGTGGTCTTCAACTGGTCTGCATTGTTGGCTTTGGTGATTCTTATCTTTCTCTTGACAACAGATTCTTTATGGGGTTTAGTGTGTTGGCCAATCAAGTCCAATGATACCATGGTCATGGTGTGCAGATGCCAAGTCCTGCTGGAAAATCAAATCATCATCTCTTTAAGTCTGTCATCAGGATGAAACATGATCTCCTGTAAAGGTTCCTGGCAGGCAGCTGTGCCCACTTTAGGCCTGTTAAACCCCAGTGGGCCATCAGCAGAGAACACGGCAGCCTAAGATCTCTGCTGAATGTGGATATTTCACACTGGACTTCAGGCAACCTGGATTTTGTGTCTCTTCGCCCGTCCTCCACATTCTGAGACTTTGACTTGTAAATGCAGTGAAAAATTAATTTCCTCCTTTTCCTCCACGGCCCAGGTAAAATGGTTCTGCGTTGTTTCTGGTTTAGAAGCAACCTAACCCAATGAGAAGTAGCTCTTGTCTTGGATACACCTGTGTGTGGCGTCTCCTGAAGGTCCGGCTCCAGCTGTCGTCCCTAAGAATCTCCTGTGAAACTCCTTTTGCTTCACAATCCCCTCAAGGCCACATAGATCCCTGTTGCTTGTCTGCCTTTTCTGCTACACTTTTTCCTTCCACTCAACTTTCTATAAATATTTGTGGAGACCCTCGTTGCAGAGGGGGTCAGTGACTGTCTCCTGGACGTCTGTCAAGTCAGCATGAGGGTGTAAGCCATAACATGATCATAGCATAACAATTCAGTGGTAAAAATGTGTGTTTTTATTTTTTTTGTCTCAGCCAAAGTATAAAATAATTTTGAGGAACTGCATTTTGCAGGAATAATAAGACCGCGTTAAACCCGATAAAAATATCAGTCAGTGTAGAACAATCCATATGATGTGTAGGTATTAACCTTTGAACAGAGGCACTGAATGAAGTCAACTTTTAGACTTTTCGGCTTTCTTTGATGTTTACATGAGGTCACTGCTTCATCAGCCCGTCTGATGTTCATTTCTTTTTAATTACCCTCTCACGTTTTAACAGCACGCAGGCAGCTCGTTGGAAACAGCCTGAGCTCAGCACTCTTTGAGCCTGGCCCGTGTTAAGCAGCAGAGGTTCTGCCCATGCTGCGCTTTTCTTCACTCTCTACATGCGTCTTTGTGGGAGGAAAATGCTTCTCTGTGTGTTTATTTTTGTTTTCAGAGTGTTAATTGATGGTAAAGTGTTGCTGTTTATGTCAGGTCGTTTGCTAAACCTTCACTAAACGAAGGCAGCAGCCTAATGACTTCACTGTGTTCTGCTGCATGTCTGATGGCTCTCCTCATGTGTTGCAGGTTGGTGAAAGACGCCCCCTGGGATGAAGTTCCCCTGGCGCACTCGCTGGTTGGCTTTGCCACGGCCTACGACTTCCTGTACGAGTACCTGACCAAAGGCCAGCAGGAGCGTTTCCTGCAGGTCATAGGCAACGCGTCACGCTTGATGTACGAGAAGTCCTACGTCCGAGGCTGGGGGTTCCAGTACCTGCACAACCATCAGCCCACCAACTGCGTGGCTCTGCTCACAGGAAGTCTGGTCTACATGACACAAGGTGGGCGCCTGCTCTGGCTTTCACAAACATCTATTCATGGCAAAGTTCTCTCACTCCATGCTTGTGCATTTTCTCAATCTACTTAGTCATGGCAACTATGACAGGCTGAAACTGAAGGTAACTGGACTACGTTCTGACACTAGCCCTGGAGTCCTTGTCTGTTCTGGAGGCTCGGCGTTGAGAACCCTGCTGGGTTTAGTTACATGGAGGCCCGTCCTCCTAGCAGCCTTCCAAGTCACATCTACATCAGTGACCTGTCTGTGAATATTTAAAAATATTTATTTAATTAGTGGTTAACGGTCTCTATTTACACTATTTGACTTTGAGAAACTGGAAGTTGCTGACGTTCTTTTTCCTTTTTGCTACAATTGCAATTGTGGAGCTTGACCCGGCCGGAGCCCGACGGAGCGGAGCGGAGCAGAAAATGGGAGTTGTTGTAATTTGAAGGTGAAAGACGGAGAGTGGATCCGTTGGCGGTGACGTTCAGAGTAGTGATGGAGGATGTGGAACCGTTCTCATTAATTAACATAACGTAGCTGCTCGGTCGGTCGGATGTGGAATCTGGGGGTTGCTCTTTGTTCTGCTGAAGCTGGAAGCAGACACGCTTGCTGACGGCACCTGTGCAGAAAAAAGGAAGGATCATGTCTGGTTATGTTTGCAGGTTGTGCATGGAAATGCTTCTCGATCTGTGATACGCACATCTCTAACGCCACAAAAATACCAAAGCCATGTTTCTCTCCCTCGGCGTGTGATGTGGACTGACTTGGCTGCGTGTTGCTAGTGCAGTCTGTTCTGCAGCCTCTCAAGAATCAGTGAAAGCACCTTCTACCTTCTCCACCTTCTCCTTGGCGTTGTGACCCAGCGTATTCTGCCTCTTCCATGGGGCGAACACTCTCTACCACAGCCAAAGAGTAAGACTAAGAGGTTGGAATCTGTTTACAGGACAAGAGGGGAAATGTTACATTTCATCGTATTTCAACAAGCATTAAGGCTGCTCTGTCAGACCGTCCTGAAATATACCAAACAGGACAAAGAGAACCAAATTTGCTCATCTCTGCCCTTTCTCGCTCCTTTCCAAGCAGTTATCAGCCAGTACCAGTGACATGACACTAATGTCATCTATCACATGTCAGTTCCTGTAAAGTCTCTCTCCTTTTCTGAGCTAAACTTAAATCTATGCAGATTCCAGTCAGGAACTTATACTTTCTGTATATTTCAAGGCTTCCTCACTTCTGTCTCTGCCTTGCTGTTGAACATGCAGGCTTTAAAGTCAGCCGTATTCATAAATGACCCCTGCAGGTCCAGTGAAAGCCGCGGTCATCAACCCTCATTACAAACACCTTAGATGACCTTAAAGAAGGACTGGGATGTTATGATCCAACATGCCTCTGGTCTTTCTGACAGCAGAGCCTCTCTGCAGGGATTCATGCATGAATTGGAGCATAACTGTTCCCTGGTTCACTTTTGAGAATACACTTATTTTGTAATAACACTATTAGAGTACTGTCTGTGAGCTGCAGAGTAGGTCTGGATGATTCTTTTGCATCTGTGCATGCACATCTCCTGCCACGTTGCTCTTTTATTGCAGCAAAACAGAAGCTTTCTTGGAGCTCACGCTTCCTTTCATCAGATTGTGCACTAGTGGAATGAGCCTTATCATTGATGGGGTGAATAAGGGCAGAACAACACTGAGGGATGGTGAAGGAAAATGTATAGCACTATAAGCTTACTTAAACTATAAGCTGCTTATCATGAACTAATCAGTCTGATAACTCATCAAAAAGCAATCTAACAAATGAATCCTACTTTTTCAGAAGCAGACGGGCTGGCAGTTCTGGCCCAGGTCGTTAGATAAGCGATCATGCTGACGCAGCATTATTTTATGAAAAGGGAAACTCCGCTGTGTATGGGCGATAAAGGAAACATAGTTTTGCAGTAACTTTACACCAAAGATGGACGGACTGAACATGGTTCACGGCTCAGGCAAAAACACAGCATTCTTCACCACTGCGCCGTGATTGGCTGATCCGTTTTCTCTCTGTCTCAGTCTGGAAAAAACTTTGATGAATTATTCTTCAGTTCAGCCTCAGTCAGCAAACTTAGCTCAGAAATTTGGCAGCATGCACTTTCCAGGAAGGAGTCGCCAAAAGGGACCCATGAGCCAATCAGAACCCACAAGCCTATCAGAACTAAGGTTGTGGTAACATGACAACCAGCTCATGTTCAACAACCAGAAATGAATGGATTCTAAAACTATTTAGAGCTAGGGATGTCACTGCTGTTAAAACAACTCACAACTAAGGCTGGACCTGATCTTTCTATCACAACAATCAATTAAAGGCTGCTATTCATATTCTTCAAATGGGGGACATAAATTTGAATGGGAAATGGGATGTAAATGTGAAGGCTTTCTCAGCTCTGTTTCTGCTTGATGACAGTTTCCTTCCGCTGCAACACAGCCTTGCTGTTTAACATGCGGGTCCAAAGGTCCAAAGCCAGGCAGATTCTGTAATGAAATACTTTGACCATAGCAAACTCAGAGAGTGAAGGGCAGAGAAGAAGAGTTATTAACTGAACAGAAACTAACACAAAGCCACCAGAACAAAATATAAACAGAACTCGACCAGACATGAGAAGGAATCAAAAGTACTGACCAATAAGTGGCAAAGAAGCTTAGAAACAGGAACAGCAGAAATACAGGAAGCGACTGTAACTGAGATTTAAAAGAAAACATGAACTTAGAGTCTTAACCATGACACGAAAAGCTAAAAATAAACCACAAACTAAAAGGATTAAAAAAAAGTCTTCAGGATCATTATACAGTTAATATCTAAAATGTATGATTAATTTATTCAAAGCTGTCTGTTGTCATAAATTGGCTAAATAAGATTATTCACATCCAGAAGGACTTTGACTTGTATTGTAAGTCTACAGAAACAACTGTTTTTGAGCATAGGAGCTGCAGGTTAGGTTTTTCATTATTTCAGCTTCCCACAAAGCCTTCTCTGGCTATGCCTGTTTGTTTTGACTAGACCTATAGTTCTATAAAAACATTTTAGTGAGAATAAAGTGAGTGAGAGAGAATGCGCTGGATTACACAATATTTACTGAAGGTAGGAGAGAATAAAGGTTTTTGTATTGCTGTGTTCTCCGGGAGATAAACTCTGGGGCAAAAGCAGGTCTCTTCTCCCTGGGTTAGCATTGTTGTCTCCTCCTGCTCAGAACTTCACCCATGATTTGTTTTTCTGCTGTGTTTTGCACCGTCGTAAATTCTACTGGGGTCCGGGGTGAACTGGTTGCACCCTTAGCGGACCCTAGTGGGTCAGGCACAGATGGAGATGTGGTGACATGGACACTAGAACTGGCTGGATGGCATGAATTAAACCTTTACTGTCTCCAAAACTGTTATCACCCAACTGCCATGGAAGATAAAGATATTTTCATAATGGGGGGGCAGTGGACTTCACATACTGTTTTACCATCCTAGCGAAGTTCCAGGGGCCCCCGGTGGCCGTCCTGCGCTGCGTGAGCACTGATGCTTTGTTGGGATAAATGTGCTCTTTGTGCGTGCGCAGACTACAGTTCACGTCTGGTGGTAAATACCTGCTCTGTCCGGGCCAGCGGTCCCCACACCTAAACCAAACACTGTTCAGGACCAATCCATGGGGCAGACCGGCCCGCCTGAGTGGGTGTCGGCTCAACCCCACCGACTGGGCCGGAATGCTCAATGAGCTGCGGTCAGGGTGTCTATGGGCTAACTTGTTCCTACAGTAAACGGTGTGTGACAGAGGCAGCACACACGCTGCAGAGCGGCACACAGGGGCATGCTCGCCATAGCATAGGCTGCATGGAATCATGGGGGAGGAACGCCGTTAGCAACAACAGGAGTGCTTCAAAACTGGACCTCTCCTCTTTCTGTTACGTGGCCATTCCCATCGCTTGTGCTTCATATGAATTAGCAAAGAGCTAAACGATCATTGTGATTTGGGTTTAAAAACTACAGTTTATTAACAGCCTTCAAAGATGGAAAGGTACACAATAGCAAGGGGCAGAATGATGACCACTTGCAAAAGTCTAACTTGCTATTTAAGCAACCAACTAAGCTCTGGAGTAGGGTTGTCGTTTCAAACTCGATATCACCCAGGAGAATATTTGATACTCGTTACCATTTTTTATACCACGGAGATAGAAAAAAACAAATAATTAAAGGCGTAAAAAATATTTTAGCATCTAAAATCTCACCTTTTCAATCTCAACATGGAACGTGATTTCTCAACAGAATCACAGATACTAGTTGAATAACTGTGCAAATAAATGCTAAATAAATAACCAAAATATCACACATGCCCAGTAGCATGCTAGCCAGCCACAGCGAATCACACAACATTAATGCAGACATCAATAATACCTTTAATGTATTAAAGGTATACTATGCTGCCAAGCCGCGGCCGCCTCGGCAGTTTCATTATTATTATTATTATTTTTTTTTATGTTGGCGAGACACTACCGCGGCCGCCGCCTCGCCGCGGCCGCCGCGGTAGTGTCTCGCCAACATAAAAAAAAAATTAATAAATAATAATAAAACTCGATATGCTTGCATGTTTATTTGACATTAACACGCGGTTCTTTGTTGTTGCTTTCGCGCGTGCATATAGTGAATGGCAGGGCAAAAACACGGAGTTCTCGCCGTAAAGCGAGACTTCTGTGTGTGCGGGCCGTAAGCTCCTGCAATTGCAAGTGCGGTATTTCCTTTGTTTTATTAATCTGCAGGAGTTCATCATAAAGGCCAGGGTGTCGGTTCCTGAGATGTTGTTGGCACCACTTTAAAACACTGTTTGCATACTGGCTTGTCCAGATCTTTGGGATTTCCTTCTTTGTTTGCCTCATATGCTAAAATAATTGGTTCCGATTCCATGCCAAGTTAGTATTGTATCCGGATACAGCGTTTGAGCATTGATATTTTTCAGGGTATTGATATTTTTGAGCCCTTGTACCCTGTGTCCTTCCCCCAACTTCATTTTTAAATTAATGTCATATAGTGGTGTGAAAGTGTTTGCCTCTTTCCTGATTTCTTATTTTGCACGTTTGTCAAACTTAAGTGTTTCAGAACATCAAACTAATTTAAATATTAGTCAAAGACCACACAAGTAAACCCAAAAAGAATTTTTTAAATGTTTTTTTTATTTTTTCAATCTAGTGTCAGGCCACTATTCCTCCCTGCCTAAAGTCCTACCTTACTGTCCCCCTCCCTAAGGAGAATACCGTCTGCGGTCTAAATGGTTATCGTCCTGTGGCATTGACACCCATCATCACTCAGTGCTTTGAGAAACTGGTTTGGACCTTTTTACCTCCACTCTGCCTTCTGGCAGAGTGGAGGTACAGGGCTAACAGATCCACGCAGGACCTCCTAACAACGCTCCTCCACACGGCTCCGTCCCACCCGGAGCTACGGGGGAACTGTGTACGCCTCCTTTTTCTGGACTTTAGCTCTGCTTTGAATACAATCCTACTAAACAGACTGCTGTCAAAACTTTTTGATCTGGGAATATCGGACTCTGTCAGTCGCTGAATCAAATATTTTTTAACCCTCTTTGGCAGGGGACACAAACATGGTGCCCGTGGGCACCAAGTAGCCCCTAAGGACCACATGTAGTGCCCCGAGCTTGTTTTAGAAGCAGCACAGCCCACCAGTGAGCTGCATCTAAAACTTTATTTTATTCCATTAGTCTTCTTGTTTAATCACACTCGCATTCATAGATATTTAAAAATGACAATATCTATAATAACATAAAGTTAACATGAACCCTGACTCTTCTAGATCAAAGGTCAGTACTGGTGGCCCTTCATATGACACAACACCAATGAAGTAGCTCTCAGTGTCAAAAAGGCTGGTGACCCCGGTTCTGTGGTATAATGTTGCCATTTGGTAACCAGCTCATTGAGTTCTTTCCACACACACACACACACACACACACACACACACACACACACACACACACACGCACACACACACACACAGTACCTCCACTTTTAAGATGTATTGCACTGAAAGAAAGATGGGATCCTAAGAGAACCAATACTAGTGTTTAAATTTGAAATGATTTTCTGGAGGAACTTTTTCCGTTCCCTTTTCCACAGACCTCTTTGCAGGGAGGAGCCTCACCATCTGACATTTTTGATGGGGAAAAATACATGCGCCACAATCCTGGTTCTCCTCAGCCATCAGCCTAAGAACCGGCTCCTCTCAGGGCTGTGTACTGAGTCCTTTACGGTACACAGCAACAGAATAATAAAGTTTCCTGATGACACCACTGTGTCATCCCCATCTTAGGGGACGATGAAGGAAAACGAAGATCATCGCGGTCTTTAGGAGGGGGAAAACAGAAATTTCTGACCTCTTCATCGGGGTGGAGAGGGTGCAGATTCCTGGGTGTGAACATAAAGGACGACCTGACCGGGAGTATTTTGACGTACTCTATCAGAGTCTGGTTTTTCAGCTGCACAGCAGGAAACAGGAAAACACTTCAGAGAATCATGACTACAGCCCAGAAGATCCCCCGCTGCCCTCGTCCTTCCCTGGATGAACTTTACAGTTCCCACCGTCTGAGGAAGGCACAGTGCACAGTCCAGGACCCGACCCAGCATGCACCGTTTGTTCAGTACCCTCTGCTAGACGCTTCAGGACATTAAGGGCCAGAACAAACAGACTATGCAATAGTTTGTATGCCAGAGCTAGTATTGAACTGAATGCCGTTTGATTGGGGTGTATTTCTGCTTTTTTTATTTCATTTTACTGTATTATATTTTATTTGCACTTAAACTTGGTTGAGATGCTGAGAAAATGCCAGATTGACCGGCGTTTCCTCTGGTTATGTAGGAAGCAGGAGAGTGCAGTACTCCCCCTTTTTATTATTATTCTTTTTTTTTTTTTTACCCGGACCTGTTACTCATCTCAATGTTTGTTGTGTTTATTTGTGATACCATGAAACGGTGAGCTTTTCCTCAATGAAATTGTGTCTGTAGAATATTATGGTACAGGAAAGAGACAAATGCCCTCATCATTCTCCTTTAAAATGTTGGAAGTTTTTAAATGAATCCTTTCGTGTCAAACCATTCAATGCAGAGCAGACACAACATTTAAAACGGCGTAAATCATGAACGGTACAAAGAATCTCTCAGACAGGCTCTCCGCCCCCTGAAGTTTATAAGGATTCCATTTCTTAAGGAACGTTACATCTGACTTTGTCCATAAAGCAGATTATAAAGACAGAATATTTACACCAGGGGGAAAATAGATAAACCTCTGAGGTACATGTAAATACCTTTAAACCTTGTGACACTTGTAAGGTTGAATTAATAATTGCACCAAGTAGAACAGCCAGTTAAGTCATAGATCAGTTTCTAAAACCAGCGTTTAAATAAAAGCTAGATCAAAAGTAAAGATCTTGGCTTTCCTTTTGAAGCCATCGACGGCGTCTGGCCCCCTCCGGTCTTTGGGAAATCTTTTCCACAGATGTGGTGCAGGAAAAGAAAGGGACGCCCCTGTGGGTTTTAGTTTTTACTTTGGAGGTAATCTAAAGGCTGCTTCCAGGAGGTCTGAGGGTCCTCACACAGCCTGGGGGCTAAAGCAGATGGAGTTATTAGACAGGAAGGAAAAAGCTTTGGGGATTTCTGAAACAGTAACAGAACTTTAAAGCGAACTCCTACGGTAGCTAGAAAGGACACAGTTGTTGAAAAATGTCAAATGAGCAGCATGCTGTAGACGGAGAGGATGACGTTGCTCAGAACTGGCCTGCTTAGCTGAATTCTCCAACATGACCTGATCTATTTACAGTAAATTAAAGCGTGGAAGAACTTAGACGCCCTGTCGTGTTGTTGTGTTCCAGGTTACCTTCAGGAGGCCTATCTTTGGACCAAGCAGGTTCTGTCCATCATGGAGAAGTCCATGATCCTCCTGCAGGATGTGACGGACGGCTCGCTGTATGAGGGCGTGGCGTACGGGACCTACACCACCCGCTCCCTGTTCCAGTACATGTTCCTGGTGCAGCGTCACTTTGCCATCGGCCACTTCAGCCACCCCTGGCTGCTGAAGCACTTTGCCTTCCTGTACAGGACCATCCTGCCAGGTACCTGTGTGACATTCTCAGGGACGCCTTACTTTCAAACAGATGCACTGCAAAGGGGAACTAAAATAAGTCAGATTTTCTTGAAATCCGTGTATTTGTTCTTGATTTGAGCAGCAAGTTTAATTGATCTGCCAACGGAATAAGATTTTTTGCACTTAAAATAGGAACAACTCATCCCAATCATCTTATTTATTTATTTATCTAATTATCTTATTTTAGGGGTCAAAATACTAATTCCATTGGCAGATAATCCTATTCACATGCTGTGATCACAGACAAATACACTCATTCAAGAATATTCTACTTCTAGTTTTCGTTTTGCAGCGTGTTTGTAGCGGCAAAAAAGCTAACTAAGCGTTAATCTTTGTAGTCAGAGTGGAGCCGGTTGCTACACACGTTGCTACATAACAGGGAGGCATAACCATCCGCTGCTGCGCTGCAGCCGTAACGTAGCTTGTCCTCTGATGTGATGTGGCGTATGAAAACATGGAGGTGGGACCCTGTTGGGGATGTATAGGCTCCTTCTGGCTGGGTGGGCAGCTGAGTGCTTCTAAGGCATGGAGCGTTTCAGCCTGGTACCAACACTTGGTGAGCTGTGACTGTGCAGCGGTCCCCAAAGACCCCCTCATACCAGTAGAGGCTCAGATTTAGAGCAGCAGCAACAACCTGATCCCCTCCATCAGACAGGATGGGACCGGGGACCTCTCCAGGTGGATGGACTGGTTCTGCCCACTCACAGATTGTTCCTCCTGTAGCTTATGTGGGTTATATTTTAGATTTGCAGTAAAAGACTGAAAAGCCATTCTGATGTCAGAATGAACCGTGTGATAATCACTGAAAGGCTTAAAACGGTACGTAGACTTCCCTGGCACAGGTTTTCACCCCCCCCCCCTCCCCTTCAATATTAATGCATTTTATCTGGATATCATGTTTTACACCAACAAAAAAATAGTGCAGTATTGTATATTTTTCTCCAAATAGAAGCCCTACTGAGTCAGTGCCTTGTATGCATGTCTCTCCGTGTCACTTGGCATGTTGGTGAACGATGAGTCAGAGAGGAGCTAAAGGGTTGCAGCCATGCTTCCATAGGATATGGAAATCCTGCACAGTCCTAATGGCTGAACGTATGAGACAAACCTTTGCTCCTTTCTGTGCATTTTAGAATAGAACATTTCAGTTCTGTTAGATCGTACACCCATAAATAAACTGCAAGAACAGCGACACGTTTAACCGAGGAGGGAAGCGGGAGAACGGAGCTGTGAATCTTCTGAGTCTAGTTTTCAGGGTTGGAACAGTAGAGAGGTAGACGTCTGTTTGCAAACAGGAAAAAAACGGGAGGGGGGGTGTGCTTTGGTTCGTTGCTTCTGGTGTTGCTTGTTTCCCAGACGAGAAATGATTGACTGTGATTACAGGCTGTAGCTACTATCGCTGGTTTCATAGAACGCTGTCAGCACCAGGATCCAGGGCTGTTCTAACATAATTACAGACTACAGAACAGTGTGAACAGAATCACAGCGGTGACCGCAGGCCGTAGATTTTGGAAGGAGTCCTGTGTGGCGCGCTGTTGCGATCTACCAGGCATCCACATGTTGTTTGAAGGGATCTTTAAATGACTTAATTTACACTGAAAGTCCAGCTTTTCTGTCCTCCCATGACTGCTTTTGCTTTCTTCTCCCTTCACTGTGTGAGAAGGGGAAAAAAGTTCAGGACGCCTGCTACGTCTAACGTTCTGTGTCCGTTTTGCTCGTGTCGGCAGGTTTTCAGCGCACTGTGGCGGTGGCGGATTCCAACTACAACTGGTTCTACGGGCCAGAGAGCCAGCTGGTCTTCCTGGACCGCTACGTGTTGCGTAACGGCAGTGGGAATTGGCTGGCGGACCTGATTCATCAGAACAGGATTACGGAAGGGCCAGGGCAGGCTGGAAAGGGCCAGCGGTGGTGCACGCTGCACACAGAGTTCCTCTGGTAAGCTGCGGGTTTTGGTTTCAGGAGGGAAACTGCTCTTTGGTGCCAGTGGACCTTACATACCCTCTTGCTGTAAATAATGAGATGCACTCGTGTTCCTGCTTTAAAAAACGAATCATCGCTGTTTAGGATAAATGCCTTTTTTCATTCCGACTGAATCCTTTCCAGCTCTTAGTGAGGACTTAAAAGGACTTAAATGTAGCGTTTTGCCATCTTTGGAGATGTGGAGCCTTTGCCGCCACCAATAACTAAAACATATCCAAATACTGCACTCTGCACAACAGCTGAGTTTATCCCTCCTGTCTTAATGCTGTGACTTCAGCCTCTAAACTGATGTGTAGTCCTTCAGGCTTCCAGGAAGTTTGACATTTTGCTTTCAGGGCTGGCTTCCTGCCCTATGCTCTGTGCATGAGCGGTTTCAGATGTTTCTCTTTTAGTGTCCTCTACTGGATGAGTCTTATCTTTTTTTGAAGAACACCCTGTACGTAATCCATGCAGAGAGGGAGTTTCAGCAGCCAGCTAGGAGTTGCCTCCTTTGCACAGTTGTTTACCTGCATCTCTATCTGGCATTACCAATGCTGCCAAACTTCTAGTTTCCTTTTTAATTATCCGCAACTCAACGTAATTGCATTTTTGCACAAATGCCTTTTTGCACCATTATTTTTGCACAAAAAAACGGTTTGAACATTCTCCTGCACACTGTGGTTGCACACAGTTTTTCTCCTGCATTATAATTCTGATCACTGCTGCACTTTTACATTGTAACTGTGCCCTATTCGCCCCGAATCTCACTATACTCTTATAAGCTGTTGCAACATTTTGTTGCATGTATGCGCTCTGTACATACAAAATGACAATAAAGTTGTCTAAGTCTGTAAGTTGTCCTGAAAATAGTTCAGGAATCGGCGTCATCAAGCTTTGCCCCTGGTCTTCAGCGCTGACAAAGCACTCATATCTGCTTCCGGTTGCAGGTCTAAATCCCCTACTGAGTTATTTTCAGTAGGGATGCATGATTGTTCAGCATTAACAGTGGTCAATCATTCTGTAACATATCGGTGTTGACCCGGGCTGATATTAACTGTTATTTCCATCTTGCTGCCATTTGTTTCTGTGTTTTAGGAGGGGGAGGCAAGAGGCTTGGCCTTGTGGTATTTGTGTGGTCACATGTTTGTTTTGGTCATATTCATACATATTGGTTATCACACAACAGCACTATTCATATCGCCGTCAGCCCAGATTTTCACATTGATGCATCCCTAATTTTAAGCTCTTTGTTTATTCTGCATCAGACGCTCCGTATCACTGCTCCCTAGTGACTCAGGGTTGGGTCCAGCTCACAAGCCCAGACGACGCACAAGATTAGTGTCAAGAAAAGAAGATTCTGTAATTAAGGTGGAAAACTTCAGTCTACATGTTGCAGTTTTTATGTTTGTCTCCATCGAAGGACAAAAGCATTAAAATGCTCTTTTTGTGTTTCACAAACAGTTAAGATTCCACCAATCTCTTACCGGGGGTAAAGAATCTCAGAGCGTAGAATTAATTATTTTATGTTTGTGGTGCTTCAGATTTTTAAGGTTCACTTCCTACAAATTTTCATAGAATATCACAAACTTTCAGAGAACAGGAATTTGGCAGCTGTTTGGCCTTTTAATCCGAAACCACTTCGGTTCCCAGAAAACCTGGAAGTAAAATGACAAAATAGGCATTTTTCATTTTTGGATGACGCTCTGCATTTCTGTTAATATGTCTAAAATGAACAAAGTTTTGGTTAACTGTGAAGCACAAACTGGTCATTATTTAAATTTCAGGGCAGAACCCTTCATTGTCAGAAATAAGCGGTCTTCATGAGCTGCCCCCCCTCGTTTTCTTTTCATTTGATACAGCACTGCAATCCCCCTCCTAAACAGCAGGTGGTGCAATGCAAAAAAATATAGCAGTACAATGAAGCTACGGGAGCTCTAGAATACGTAGAGGGGTCTAACTCCAGTCCTAGATGGCTGACGTCCGTTAACATGTAGACGTATCTGCTTCAGTACAGCAGGATCAGACTATTAGCTGGACTATGTAGAACCTGGCCGTATGCCCTGGAGGTCCTTCAGCCATCTGAATAACAGGGACGCGTATCTTCCAGGACCCCGGCCATTGAGCACTACCTGCACTAGAAGAACTCTGCAGGTGGTACCTTTAACCAAGCCGAACGTTCAACTTATTTGCACACAGCTGACATTAACTTTGCAGCAGTGTTTTTGCTGCTGTTTCTAATTCAGGATTCCCTAAATGAATGCTAATATGCAGTTGTTGTACTAATATCAGACTATTATTGTGTTACATGAGTCTGAGCCTGAAGAGAAGACGTACAGGTAACTTGTCTTCCTCGCGAATGATGACAGAGTGATGCAGGGGATGGAGAGATGGATTGGGGTCTCCAATCGACAACCACAGACTGGTGTTCTCACCGGTCTGTCGTGGTGAGAACACCTGTACAGACCCTCACCTGTGTTCAGGAATCAGGATTCATAACCGGAAAAAAAAAAAAAGATCCTGGATACAAGTGGCTGAAATGAGCTTCCTCGGGCTGATTTGACAACCTTAGGTAGGAGGAAGAGCTCTGTCATCTGGAGAGACGTTGGATGTTACTGCATTAAAACAAGTCAGCTGAGGTGGTTCAGGAAACCTCTCTTTGGAGGGCTGCTGGCTACGTCCCAGTGGAGGGATACTTCTTTGCAGACCCTGAACTCACTGATGTATTCCATATCCCTTCTGGCCTGGGAATACCTTATTATGTTGGAGATGAAGCTTGAGAAGGGTGCTGTGAGATGGATGTTTACCTCAGCAGCCTGATCTCAGATGAGGTGCAGACAGTGGATGGATGAACACTGTCATTGCCCAGAGAACAACTCAACCTTTGAAAGTGGTTAGAGATGCTTTCTTGTTATATATTTTTCTCCATCTGATTATTTGTTTCTCCTTGTGATGCAGGTATGACCCTGGCCTGGTCCCCAAACCCCCAGCAGATTTTGGAACATCTCAGCTCCACTATTTCGAGGATTGGGGTGTGGTGACGTACGGCAGCACCTTGCCTTCTGGCACCAACCGCTCCTTCCTCTCCTTCAAGTCTGGGAAGCTGGGGGGACGCGCCATCTTTGACATTGTTCACAACAACAAGTACAAAGAGTGGATCAAAGGCTGGAGGAACTTTAACGCGGGACACGAGCATCCCGATCAGAACTCTTTCACCTTCGCACCCAACGGTGTCCCGTTCATCACGGAGGCGCTGTACGGACCCAAGTACACTTTGTTAAACAACGTGCTGTTGTTTGGCTCAGCCCTCTCAGGGAGCTGCTTTAAGCCTTGGGCTGGACAAGTAACAGAAGCCTGCGACTCTAAGTGGTTAAAGTACAAGATGGGCCTCGCAGCGGATGCCCAGGGCAGAGTGGAAGCTGCGATGAGGAGAGAGGGGATGGTCTTCATCCGAGGCGAGGCGCATTCTGCTTACAACCCAGTACTGAAGATCAGGAACTTCCAGAGAAACCTGCTCCTTCTTCACCCACAGCTTCTGCTCCTGGTCGACCACATCCACCTGGAGTCAGAGAGCCCGGCCAGGGCCATGAGCGCCTTTTTCCACAACACGGAGCTGCCATTTGAGAGCTTGAAGGTGGATGATGTTCATGGAGCGTTTGTAACTCACGGGAAGGACAAATACAAGATGTTCTGGATGGATGACACAAACTCCAGCAACAAAGGGATGGTGGGGTACTGGAGCTACCCTCGAGGGTACCCCTATAACGGCTCCAACTATGTAAATGTGACAATGCCACTGAGGTACCCGCACACAAGGGTGGCCTACATTTTCTTTGGACCAGGCATGGATGTCCAGAGCTTCAGCTTACGTGGAGATGATCAGCGGGTGGACATTTACCTCTCCACCAAAGACCACACCTACACCGTCTACCTTCTGACGGGAGAGGTCACCAGTAAGCCTCTGTTCGCCATGGTCCTGCTGGACCACCAAAAGATTGCGTTCGAGAGAGCAGCAGCCGTCGGAGATGACCCGCCCGCAGAAGTGGAGGAGTACGTCAACGTAATGGAGGACAACCTCCAGCACGTCAAACCTGTCTTCCAGCAGATGGAGAGACACATCCTGGGACGGGTCCTCAACTCCGCCAGCTTCCGCAAGACCGCCGAGCGCCTCCTCCAGTTCTCAGACAAGAAGAAGACAGAGGAGGTCATCGAGAAGATGTTTGCCAGGTCCAAGAAACAGAACAAAGGCAAAGGGGGGAGGAGGGCAAACCTCGAGGAGAAGCAGTCCGACAGCCTGCCGGACATTTTTGCACAGATAGAGGTCAACGAAAAGAATCAGAGACAGAGGACATCAAAGCGTACGTATGAGGAGAGTCCAGAGGAGGGGGACGCAGATTCAAGGGCCTTCATGGATTATCCAGATGGTCAAAGAAACAGGAAGGGGGGCTTTGTTAAGGGCCGCCGGTTTAAGCAGGTTCCCATGGGGGGGACAGCGAGGAGCGAAGGAGCCTCTGGTACCTCCTCTTACATCAGACTCTTCCTGCTCCTGAACACCGCCACCTTCTTCTTACTGCTGGCCGTTCTGCTTACGCGCTTTCAGAGGGGGCGGAGCCTGCACACACAGAGGTGCTTCTACGCCATCGTCTTGATCGACTGCTTCATCCTGCTCTACCTCTACTCGTCCTGCTCCCACGTGCAGTGCTGACACCGTGAACACCTCCACCTGACAGGACGCCCCGTGTGTTCAGGGCGAACTGAAAACCCGTTCCACTCCACGCTGAGCCAGGCCTCATGGCACGCCGTTAAGGCCACTGTTAAACCAAAGCTTTTTGAGATTCAGTACGGTTCATGTGTAAATGTCCTGGAAAACAGCCAAATTGGAATAAAAAGAGAGAGCTAAGCGTATGGAGATAAGACGTGCTTGGTCAGCTCCACTTTCTGTTCACATCAGCAGGATTTTATTGTCATTTTCCTTTTCTTGACTGAGCCTCTGAATATCATTGCTTCTGTTAGGATCTTCTTCTAATTCCAGTTGAGTTCTAACTATTGAGCTTTCAGCATTTGTTACTAGGGTTGTCAAAAATAATTGATACTAAAAAATTCCATTATTGAAAGATACCAGTTTGCATCTAAATCGATATGAACCGACCCATGCACATCTGTCCATATTGTTGCACCACTTCTGACTGCGATGACAGGCAATCAGCCCCTCCCTGACCAAAACAGCTTTTAAGCTAACATGGTGAGTACATCTCGCCTGGGCTTTAGCCGACCAGGCAAACACAAAGTGCTGCTCGGATCACACTCCGTTCTACTGCAGGCTCCATCGGCTAATGCAACGGTTCCCGGACTTTTCTTGGTGGGCCCCCCTGTGAGTTAAAAGAAAGTTTTCATGCACCCCTCCAACAATCAATTCAACAGTTGACCGAAGTAAAGCCAACTGCAATAAAACATATAACAATAAAATTAACTGCAATCTTCTTTAAATCACAAAACTACCACTTTTAAAGTGTAATTGTTTGAAGTTGAACTGTTTATTTTACTGTGTCATTGAATTCAACATTGTCATCAATATATATTTTTTAAATAACCCAAAAATTACACTATGCCCCCCTCTAGGGGGTGCGTCCCCTACTTTAGGAACCACTGGGCTAATAAATACTGCAGCGATGATGCTTCCCCCTCTTTTATTTCTCTGTTTAGTGTTAATAAGATGAGATAAAAGGATTGTCGTAACATCCTGTTAGTATTACAACAAAATGGTGTTGTTTTCTGGACTGATGCATGAATAATAACGCAGGTTCCTGTGGAGCCAGGCTGAAGCTGACAATTAGAGCAGCAAATCGTAGGAAGCTAACCCTATCCTACCCTGCTGCTGTGTTGGTTCAGGGAAGGAAATATGCAGCAAAATGACCAAAGAGGCAGAAATTGTACAGGGCTGCAGCTGGATACATTTGCCAGGATCACATCCTTATTTGTGTTGTAAAAATATTTTTTTGATGTGCCAGATCCATGTTTGTTTGAGTATGGAAGGGCCCTTTATTCGTCCCTCAGTCGTAACGTTGAATTGTATTGATAGCAAATAGGCAGGAAAACGGAAGCCTCAGAGAGGTGTACTGATCAACCACCAGGAGAAGAGAGTCAGGTCCTAACTGTGTGGTTCAGGTTAGAGTCAATGAGTCCCGTGTTTGAGGCTAACACACAGAGCTGCTTTTTAAATAATCATTTTAAATAAATGATGCTTACTGGTTCTACATCCTGTTATTTTTCATTGCATCAATTTATCTAAAGGGACTATACACGTGAATTGTGTTTCAGATTAAGCCACAGAAGCTAACTTCCATGTGCAGCTCCAGGCAGGTTGATGGAGCACCTTCTAAATCTATGATTCTAAAGTGACTCGGAAGAAGACATCATCATTAAGACGCAACTGACACTGATCTGTATAGGACCACGGACATGATTGGTTACCAGGCACTGTTTTACGGATTTAGAGAAATCCTTAAGGCTTTAATGCTTTTCAGTTCTATCAGTCCAGGGTTCCAAACAGGAACTGTTAAATTTGACTTCCTGAAGGCACCTTCTCTGTCCTCTCACTAGAGCTGTTGTCTATGCTTCACAGTGTTGCCGTTTCTATATTCACCCCAGTTTGTTACCTCTTGTCTCTGTCCTGACATGACAAAGTTTATTTTTATATTATGCGGCAGATTTTTGATTTGATACGCAAAAAAAATGCTTAGCTTCTGTAATCCTAATGATGCAAGAGTCTGAATTGTAATATGGCTCAATTCCTAGAATCCCTGAGTATTTTTGTAACAGTGGCCCTAACTGTGTCAGGATCTGCCTCAGGAATGTTTGTTCAGGAACTACAACTGATTCCATGTAGGGATTGATGAATGGCTGAGATAAAAGCGGGCCAGCCTGGATCAACGAAGCTTCTGTGGAGCTTCAGAGCCATGTCTGTGTTCCCAGGATCCAGGGGCTCCTGCTCTATCACAAACGTCCAAAGCTATGCCACTATAGCTTCAGCCACCACGTTTGTACTTGACATATTTCTAGCTTTATATGCTGTAGTTTATAGCGACACATTTAAATGTGGATGTGTTAAAGTAAGATATACAATGGCTCCAGAAAGTCTGCCCTCCTCCCCTCCTCTCCCCCCAGTTAAAATGCATGGTTCTTGAGATGAGAAATGGGACTTTGATCGATCATTTCACACCTTCTTCTGTCTAAAACTAAACATTTTTTTAAAAGGAAACAATAAAAATAAAAGCTGTCATGACCTGTTTGCATAGATGTGCACTCCCTTGAATTCACACGTTGAGGTCCCACCAGCCACCACTGATAGTCAACCTGAGATAAGCTCCAGCTGTCTTTATGGGGTTTTCCTGAACTTTGCTCTTTTGCATCCCTCAGCTTTGCAGATGGGTTACTGAGGATCAAGAAGGAGCTCATTTACAAAGGTATCAGTCAGGAGCAGTGTACACAAAAAGCCCTGGCATTACAGATGTTGACCCAGGCACAGTGTTATGAACAGATAACCTTAACCTTTACCCTAAAGTTGAACCAAATGTTTTTCAGAAAGGTTTCGGTTTAAGGGTGTGCACACTTGCAAAAAATTTTTGTCTGTTTGTTTTTCAATCACACATGTGGGTTTAATTACCAACTGAATTCAACATTGTCATCAACATATATGTCAAATTAAAGAGTTTTGGGAAGATTGATCAAGCTCATTTTTTAACATCCCAAAAAGCGTGCATTTGACCATTGGCGTGTAGACTTCTGAAAGCTGTAGCAGGTCATTGTTCTCGTTCTGTACTATTTGTAAATAAAAGTGCACAGTACAGTCGGTGTGTGTTGTGAGTGATTATTGTGTGAAATTGATCCGCAAAAAACAGATATTTCTCAGTTTAACCATGGGGTTCACAAAGTTCCTTCAGCAGATCACAGTGAAAGTCCACCTGATCCAGTCAGTTTGATTCTGTTGATTGGACTTTTCAGTCCAGCTATTGAAGAATAGTCAGATTAAATGTATTTGTTTAAAAGACAAGAGTAGACGTGAGAGGCTGACACCTGGTCAAGAGAAAAGTAGATTCACCAGGTTCTTTCATTTAACTGTCAGGATTTCAACACGTAGAATCATCTAATTTCAAGTCATTACAACTTGCCCACTGACTTGGCTGAGTTTTTACGCTGGATGATGAACTCTGGTCCCCCTCATCAATGAGGCAAACCTACCGTGACCACCACACAGGACTAAGCTGGACCACTGGGAAACAGTCCAGTCCTTCCATTGCTTAGCTTGGTTAAGATGCTCCTGACTGTCTCAGACACAGCCCAACACCAGCAGTCATCATAGCCCATGTACCCGGGTACAGTGCTTGTGTACCTTTTTTTTTTTCAACCACACTTTGTCCTGCCACTCAATTTTCCAAACAACTTGGATAGG